>NC_064810.1:122028724-122059943 GCF_023721935.1 Panthera uncia | reverse complement strand
CTCCCTGGCCTGCGGGGAGGACCACTGGCTCGCTCCCTGGGGACGATCCCACTGCTCCTGGCCCCCTGGATGCAGAGAATCCAGTGGCGCATTGTTTCATTCAACAGATATTTCCTGAGCACCCGCTCTGCGTGCCAGGCCTGTTCCAGGCACTGTCCCTGCTCCTCTGCTGGGGAGAGGGAGTCAGGCAGTGAGCAGAGAACTCTGATGGGATGTCAGCCAGTAGAAGAGCTACGGGAGCAAACACTTAGCTAGCACTTACTGTGCGCCAGGTGCTATTCTCTGAGATGAGGAAACAGGTCCAGAGAGGTGATCGACTTACCCAAGGTCACACAGCTCATGGGTAGTGGAGCTGAGATTTGCACACAGGCTCCAGGCCATCCCTTAGCTACCACGCTGGGATGCCTCAGAGAACAGAGCGGGATTGAGAGGGTGGTGGTCAGGGGCTGTCAAAATGTAAACCCCGCATCTTCCCCCACCCCCACCAGCCAGGCAGGCTGGGGACAGGGATGTTCCCTGTTGGGCAGGGCCCACCCCACCACGCTCTGCTCCTGGTTTGAGCTCTGGGGATGACCAGTGGAGGGGTGGGCGGCCTTTACAGCTGGTCATGTCCACTGTCCCCAGCGAGGTGTCAGATAGCCTGCTGGAGGACCTCATCGCCGCCCACCTGGTACTGCCCAACCGCGTGACTGTGCCTGTGAAGAAGGGGCTGGATGTGACCAACCTGCTCTTTCCTCTGCCCTGCGTGAGTACCTGCACTGGCCACAGAGCACTGGGCCCAGAGCTGAGGGACCCTCAGGCTGGAGGAGGGAACGCATTCTCAGTTGGTAAGCCTGGTCTCTGCCCTGTGAGAGCATGGCATCTTTGTTTGATCGGGCGAGGACCGAGTGTTGGAAGACTGACTGACTTGCCCAAAGCCCACCCATCTAGGGAGGGGCGGAACCCAGGTGGCATTCCTTCCTGGATGCTGGTCCCCCCTCACCACCCCCCACCTGTGCAGCCTGGGTTGGGGGCTATGGGAAGTCACCCCTGCCCCCAGGAAACTCTAGGAGATTCCCATCCTCCCTTCAGGGACACGAGACTCCCCCGACTCCATTATTTGGTGGTGGAAAGAATCCTTGGGGTACACTGGGAAGAACATTCAGTTGAGCCAGGACGTGGGCCTTCCTGTGTGCTCAGTCCCACTGCCCCTGCCCCCCACATCCTGGGCCTTGCTTGGGAGGCCCCTGAGGACAGCCACATGGCCTCCCTACAGAAGGTGCCCTTCAGGGCTGTGAGTCGGGGCTCGGGAGAGGGGTGCGTGCCCATTTCTCCACCAGTACCAGGTAAGAGGCATCGGCTTGCTCTGGCTGCACCGGGGTAAGGCCCGGGGCGAGCAGGCGGCAGCACATATGTCCTCTCAGCCTCCCCAGGCTGAGTTTGGCCATCTCAGAATAACAACCAACCCCATCACCTACGCCTCTGTTACTGAAAACAATCTGTCCTCGGGATATCCCCCTCAATAGGTCCTGGAAAGTTGCTACCATTTAAACTCACTTGGAATAGTTCTTTCTGCGTGTTTGCGACAACTGGCCGTGAACATTTACATTGATTTGTTTCATTCCATTTTCTATTTTTAGGGCTGAATTTTTACCGTAACTTCCTTTCACAGTCATGTAAAATATTTGCAAGCTTCCGAAGTCCAACATAAAAAACGTATTCTATCTTAAGGGGTCTGGTTTCGATCCTTTCTTCCCTGCACCTGACCTCCACCATCCCCCTTAAGTAATGGTTTATCCTTCCACTGTTCATTGCTGGTTTTCTAAAATGAGCAGCTGCAGATATATTGCAGATATGGTTGTGTGTGCATATCTGATGATGGTCATATTCCCCTTCTTTGACGGATGGCAGCAACCTAGTTTTCTCCACCTTGCTTTTATCACTCCGTATGTCATGGACACCGCTCCGTGACAGGGTAGACAGGGCCCTAACTCTTTCCTGCTTATGGCGGCCCAGTACTCCACGGTGTGTGTGTGCAGGGGGTTATTGAATGGGCTGTGTTGATCTCTCGCTATTACAAATAGCGCTGTCACGAATAGCCTTGGACGTGTCTTTTTTGAGTTTTGGCAGTATACTTTTAGGGCTAGACGTGGGATTGCTGGGTCAAAGGGTAAATGCCTGTGTATCTGTCACTGTTTTATTTTTTTATTTTAATTCCAATACAGGTAACATACAGTGTTGTGTTAGTTTCAGGTGTACAAGATAGTGACCCAGCAGTTCTATACGGTACTCAGTGCTCATCCTAAGCGTACATGTATCTACTGATACTTAAAAACACAGTTCTAGGCAGGAGGCCTCCTGGCCCCATGAAGTGTACTTCCTAATTCTTGCGTTCCATTCTGTCTGAGGACAAAGCCCAGAGTGCGGGGCCTTTATGAGCACTCTGCCAGCGGCACGCAGTGCCCACAGGGGTGTGTACACCTGGGCCTCAGGAGGAAATGACTAGAACTTTGTTCCCCTCTAGAGAGGGGGAATCCAGGAGGCAGCCTCCTCAGATGGTGGTCGTCGGCACAGGAGGAAATAGCTGCGGCTGAACAAGCCATTCACACGGCAGGTTGAAGGCCAGGAATGGGGGCAGGGCATGGTGATGAGTGGACAGAGCCCTGGACCCTGACATCACTTGCTGCGTGGCTTTGGCAAGGAAACTGCCATATCTGGCTTGTCTCCCATCTAGACCACAGAGACACTGAGACGGGGCTGGGATGATGTCTGATGGCTTTGGCCCTGATGTTGTGGGCCCTGGGGGCGGGCACAGCCCAGAAAGCAGCTGTGAGCCCTGGGCTGGGGCATTTTCCAGGGAGTGATCAGAGTCCACTTGCTGGAAGCAGAGAAGCTGGCTCAGAAGGACAACTTCCTGGGGATCCGAGGCAAGTCAGACCCCTACGCCAAGGTGAGCATTGGCCTACAGCATTTCCGGAGCAGGACCATCTACAAGAACTTGAACCCCACCTGGAATGAGGTATTTGAGGTGAGGGTCTCCTCGGCTACTTTTGATGCCCTCCGGGCTCCACATTGGGTCATGCTGGGTACAAACAAGGGAGGGCCTCACACACCCATGTGGCAACACCGGGCCGGAGGAGTGGCTTGGGGACATGCAGGGTGGCCTGCATCACTCCTCCTTCCCACATCCATCAGGCTTCAGAGGTGGGCTGCCGTGGCCCTGCTGGAGGAACAGCTCGTAAATGAATTCCCACCTCCCTTCCCCATCACTGTCAGATTTGTTGGAATTTTTCAAATCAAAGTAAAAGAACCTGAGTCAGTTCTGCCCCAATCCTCCCAGCCTCCCCTGCTGCCAGAGCCTCACACCAGGAGCTTAAAGTTTTTAAATCCACCCACAATCCCTACTACCTGAAGGTAGCACCCACAGCCTATGAAGTGCTCCAGAAGCTGCGAGCCCCATGCAAAACACACAGCAGCCGTTGTCCCCTGTGCACCAACCCCCGTCCTCCCCATCCCACAGGGGAGGACATCACTCCCTTCTTACAGGTGGGGTTCTCCAGAGGCGTTGAAGCCAGGAAACTGCCCAGGGCTCTGAGCTGGCAGGTGGTGGGGCTGGACTTGGGCTCTCCCTGGGTCATGCTTGAGGTCGCCTTCATCAGCTGTTGCTGTTGCGGCCTCCAGATCAAGTATCCCGTCTTTTGTTCCAGTTTATAGTGTACGAAGTCCCTGGGCAGGACCTGGAGGTGGACCTGTATGACGAGGATCCCGACAGGGACGACTTCCTGGGCAGGTGAGGAGGAGGGCTGAGCTGGGCGCAGGGGCACTGGGCCAGGCCTCGGGCCACAGCACCCTCGCCTCCAGCACGCAGTCACCTGACACAGTGACTGCGTTAGGCATCCTGCTCGGTCATTCCACGTTCCTGCTACTAACCTCCTTCCTAGGTGTCTCCTGAGTGCCCAGTCCTGAGCTGGGCTACGGGGACGCAGAGGGCCCCAAGGTTTGTGTCCCATGGGCTCTGCGTCCTGCAGTCCTGGTGCGGTAGCTAGACTCTCTGTGCAGAGCAGGTGCAGGGGCGGGGCCGGCGTGGATGGTCAGGTTCCCAGTGCCAAGGAGTCCTGGCCTCTTGCTCTGGGGCAGAACCCAAACTCAGGGCTGTGGGGGGACTGAGATGGTGGGGCTGGGGCTGGCCATCAAAACTTCAGACTTATATGTCTTTTGGCCCAGCAGCCCCACTTCCAGGAATCTCCCATAAAGTCAGAGTATTATACGTGGGGTGCTCTGCAATGAGCAGAACTGTGGTGGCTGGAAACACAAACGTCCAGCCTCAGAGGATATTGGTCGAGCGTTTGAATAGATTTGCCATTGCCAAACTACAGAATATTCTGCAGCTTTTAAAAACGATGAGCAGGGTCTGTCTGTGTTGAGCTGGAAGACTTGGTTGGGGGGGTGGGGAGGGGGGAAGGGGCGGGAGCCGGGTGTGGCCCATGCGGTTTCATGTCTCCAGGGAGGACCCCGGAGTATGTTTGTGTGAGCACAGAGAAGGGCACAGGAGACACACAGCAGACTGTTCACACCGCTCGCCTCAGGGGGCCTGGGATGAGGAGGCAGAAAAGAGAGTTTCACCCAAATCTTTATTGCTCCTGTATTGTTTAGCTGGTTTCCACGAGCATGTAATTTTAAAAGCAACAAAACAAAGTGGGAAGGGTGCCATCTGCCACCCTAAGAAACAGCTCCCCACCAGATGTTCTTTTTCTTCTCTTCTTAATGGAAAAAGCTGCAGTTTTTGTGTTGTTGCAGATGAGAAGTGTGGCTTGTAGTTCATGCTGCATGTTACTGATTTCCAGCGTGTGCTGAGCTCAAGCACATTTCTAACAGTCACCCAGACTTAATCTCCACCCCCCTTCCCCTCTGGCTATCAGGGTCTTGTGTTTGGGCTGCAGTCAGGTTAGGTCTCCGTCACCTCCTGTCACACACATGCCAACCAGACTTATCCCCTGGAGGGCACCTGGGGCAGTGTTGGAAATGGATGCGCCCTGGGGGTCGTTAATGATGACTGTGGGAGGCGGTGCTGCGGGTGTTTAGAGGACACAGGACCGGGAAGCTAAACCCATGCAACGCATGGGCAGTTTTTCACAAAGAAGAATCATCCTGTTCAAAATGCCCATAGTACCATCACTGGGGAATCCAGAGCCAGTGTGCCCAGCAGCCTCTGCTCATGTTTTCCTCTGGGGATTGGAGCCACCTTCTGACTGGCCTTCATTTGCTTGAGCGGCAGGCGCTTTACCACTGGTGCCTTGAGATGAATAAGATCCCGTCTTTTTCCTCAAAGATTATAAACCATTTTTTTACATTATGTATTTTGAGTGAGAGAGAGAGAGCAAGAGAAGGGGGGGTGGTGCAGAGAGAGGGAGAGAGAAAATCCCAAGCAGGCTCCATGCTGTCTGCTGTGTCTGACGTGGGGCTCGAGCGCACAAACCAAACCCTGAGATTATGACCTGAGCCAAAATCAAGAGTTGGACACTCAACCAACTGAGCCACCCAGGCACCCCTAAGGTCCCCTGTCTTGAGGGCCGCCCTCGGATATGCTGCTTCCTGCCTGCTTGGAGCTAAGCCGACTCCCTGTGTGTTCCAGCCTGCAGATCTGCCTTGGGGATGTCATGACGAACAGAGTGGTGGATGAGGTAGAGTCGAGCCTGCAACCCCCCCTCCCCCCATGGACATTCTTGTTTCCATCTCAAAGTATAGTGCTCTGGCCTTCTATAACCACCTCTCCCATTCCCTCGAGCCCAGAGCCCACACCGCCTGGCTGGGCCATCTTTGCCCTAAAGCCCCTATTAGGGCTCCACCAGGTCCCAGAATTGAACTGCTTGAAGAGGGTCGGTAGCATCTCAGTGGGCCTTTCCTGGAGCCGTCCTCCCTCCTCACCCTCCTCCCTCCTCACCCTCCTCCCTCCTCACCCTCCTCCTGCAGTGGTTTGTCCTGAACGACACAACCAGCGGGCGGCTGCACCTGCGGCTGGAGTGGCTCTCACTGATTGCCAGCCCGGAAGCTCGGACCCAGGTGAGGGTGGGGTGTCAGCGTTCCCTACCAGAAAGGTGTGCAGAGGCTGGCAGCCGGTCCCTGCGTGAGCTTTGTGGAAGGGGGCGAGATGAAGCCCCCAGATCTTGCTCACAGAATCATCCAGCCAGCCCCACCTTCGGCAGAACCTGTCCCTCGGCCTCAGCTCCACACCAGGCAGCTCCTGATCTCTCAGCAGTCTCGGAGCAGCTCAGCCATCTTCGGGAAAGATGGGATCCTTAAAAGCTCTGTCAGTGCTGGTCAGCCCAGTTCCTGAGGAAATCCACCCCTGTGTCTGACTTGAATCTGACATGCTGCAGTTGTAGATTCAGTCTCAACAAAAAGCTAGGTTGTGGGCAATCGTAGGGCTTGTCTGGAGTTCAAGGTCTGGCTAGCTAGCTTCCTTCTGCCGTGAATAGGCTTCTCCAAAACCAGTCTGTGTCTCCTAATGCTTCAGCACCCAGTGAGTGAGAGTCTGTGTGTGCTTGTAGGACCATAGTGGCTTTTCAACTGCCATCCTCGTGGTTTTCTTGGAGAGTGCCTGCAACCTGCCGGTGAGTGGTGCCATGCCCAGTGTCACATACACCTTTGCCTTGTGCCCGTCTCTTGCACATGTCCATGTGTCATTCATTTATCCTATTCTTGTGCTGCAGAGAAACCCCTTTGACTACCTGAATGGCGAATATCGAGCCAAAAAACTCCCTAGGTTTACCAAGGTAAGTGAAAGCCAGTCACGGCGCCTTTTCCTCAGAGTAACCACAGCCCTGTCTTCTGGGTGACCGTCTGTGCACACACAGCCTATGGATGACAAGAGTGCCATTCACCATGTCTGCCATGTGCCAGGCACTGGGCTTTGCAACCCACCCCCCACTTTCGTTATGCCCGAGTCCCATGATGAGTGTGTCTCGTTTTGTTGCCATTTGACAAGTAGCACCCGAAACGTTAAGTACCTAGGTCACAAGGTAAAGGAAGAGCCAGAACTTGTCTGCCTCCATAGCTCGAGGGAACAAGAGCGTGTGCTCAACCAGGCCCAGCTCTGGGCCTCCTGTCTTTACCTTGGAGCCTCCCCTGGGGTTAGCCCTATCCTAGAGCTCACAGTGATGGCAGCCCAGGGACCTGGGGGCACCAGGGTAGCCTTCTGTCAGAGGGAAGCAATTGGCTGGCCCCAGGTCCCACTGATGCTCCTGGGGGTTGAGAGGTGAGGCTGGTCAGGGTGGTGTCTCAGACCATTGGTACCACTTTCATTGTTGTCCATCTGTTCCCCACAGAATAAAGTGAGCAGAGACCCCTCTTCCTATGTCAAGCTCTCTGTAGGCAAGAAGACACAAACGAGCAAGGTGAGACAGTTCAGTGTGTAGCCATGGGACAGTGAGGGCCCCACCCCTTACAGGAGAGAAGCAAAAGGGCAGGGGATTAGAGAACAGAACAGTGTTCGTAGGTGTCAGGACACGTTCTAGGCCCGGTGTCTTCAAAACAACCTCACAAAATAGTTGCACAGTTCAAGAACCTGAGGGTCAGAGATGGAGTGACTGACCCAAGGGCCCATGCTAGAAAGCTGTGGAAGTCCTTTTGGCCCCTCCCCTGGAAGTGAGCTCTAGTGCTGCTATGCTTTCAGCCCCACACAACTTCCAGTTTAGGGAAAGAGCCCACATCTCCATTGCCTGATGAATGGATAAAGAAGATCTATCTAGGTATATACATGTACGTGTACATATATGCACACACACTGGAATATTTGAGATCAAAAAGAATGAATTCTTGCCATTTGCAACAACATGGATGGAGCTAGAGTGCACTATGCTAAGTGAAAAAGGTCAGAGAAAGATAAATATCATATGATTTCACTCGTATGTGAAATTTAAGAAACAAAACAGATGAACATAGGGGAAGGGAAGGAAAAATAAAATACAGAGAGGGACACAAACCCTAAGACACTCTTAAATACAGAGAACAAACCAAAGGCTGCTGGAGGGGTTGTGGGGGGTGGGGGGATGGGCTAAATGGGCGATGGGCATTAAGGAGGGCACTTGTTGGCATGAGCACTGGTGTCATATGTGAGTGATGAATCACTACTCCTGAAACCAATACTAGACTGTATGTTAACTAACTTGAATTTAAGTAAGTAAATTAAACCCCCAACCTTCCTGGGAAAGCTCTCCTTGCCTTTGAACCTGGCTGCCCCACCCTAAAGTCTCCCACAAGCCGTGTGGGTGGGTCTGACCCCCAGGCAGTGCTGGTGAGTGGCCAGATTCGAGCAGAGGGTGCCTGCACCCTGCTCTGCCCATCCTGACCCTTCAGTGATCTTTCTCTCTTCCATCCCCAGACTTGTCCCCACACCAAGGACCCTGTGTGGAGCCAGGTGTTCTCCTTCTTTGTGTACGATGTGGCAGCCGAGGAGCTGCATCTGAAGGTTTGTGTCAAGTTCGGGTCTTGGAACAAGGCTAAGAGGTGTCTACGGCAGGAGGGGTGGGGAGCTTGAAGTGCACCTCAGGCAGGTGCTCCCAGTGGTGAAGTCAGCCTGTGTGTGTGGGAGAGGATGTGGAGGCTCCGCATCCTCACGGACTGGTGGGTGGGCGAACCCTCACGTCCCTTGGCTCTCTCCCTGCAAGTCTTTCCGGTTTTACATAGCACCCAGAAGGGCCTGTGTTGGAATCCTCCCTGGACGTCAATGATGATATACTTCTTTAAAAAAATAACTTAATCTTCAAAACGATCTGTGGAAAAGAGATACCTTCTTTATTTTACACATGAGCAAATAGAGGTTCAAACAATGACTCGTCCAAGATTTCATGACCCAGCAAATTTTGGGGGCCCTCAGCCTTGTCCGATGTCTCATCATGGAGCAGCTCAGCTCATCAGCCCTTAAAGCCCCTGTGGCCATGGGCATTTGGCCCCTGCCTCATACAGATCATAACTGCCTCTACCCTGACTGCAAACAGGGACCAGGCCTGGTCCCAGTCCCAGGTTTTCAGAACAGGGCCAGGGGCCAATAGAAGCACAGTACTTACTTAGGCGAACTGAGACTCGGGAAAGGCAGTGGTGGGTCTGAGGCTGGGTTAGCCTGTTTTGTGACTGGCCCACTGTCCAGGTGCTTGATGATGACCAGGAGTGTGCTCTGGGAGTGCTGGAGTTCCCCCTGTGCCAGATTCTACCCTATACAGACCTCACCCTGGAGCAGCGCTTTCAGCTGGACCACTCAGGCCTGGACAGCCTCATCTCCATGAGGCTAGTGCTTCGGGTAAACATCCCTTCTTGTGCCCCAGGGTAGGTGAGGGGTGGAGCTCTGGCCGTGGAACAAGGTGGTCTATCCCAGCACTAAGTACCTGCTCTGTGCCGAGAAGAAGCTAGGAGATAGATTGCTGTTTTTCATCAACTTTGGAATATGGTCAGCCATTATCCCTTCAGATATTGCCTCTCCCATTCTTTCAATCCTTCCTTCTAGAATTCTTACACTGGACCACCACCTCCTCCATGTCCCGACCTGACCTCATGGTCATATTTTCTGTTTCTTTATCTCCTGGTGCTACATTCTAAATTTCCTCAGATCTCTGTCATCTTAGACCACTAATTGGCTGTTTTTTATTTCTGATTTTATCTTTTTTCATAGTATTTTATTATGATGTTTCTATTCCATCTTCAGTCATTTGAAAATACGTTAGAATTCACAGGTACACATTATATCTTAAGATCTTGAGTTAGATTTTGATGGTTGTTGTATCTGTTTTCTATGCTTGGTAACTTGGGTTGCAAACATATGTTCAGTGTTCTGGGACCTGGACTGAAGCTGCTTGCTTCCAGCGAGGTTCCGTTTTACTATAACCAAGCACCTCGGGAGCATTACAAACCTAGGGTCCATTCTTAGGTTATTTTTTAAATTTTAGGTTTCAAGATTCCACAGGTAAAAATAAGAACCAACATTCATATAAGACAGTCCTGTAAGGTGCCATATTCTCAGGAAAGTCTTCAGTTCCCCCCACCAGAGTACAGGCTGAGACAGACATATTTCTTATCAGTCTTTCCTGGGGGGTGGAATGTTTATCCTAGACTACTTTTTTCCCCTAGAGATCGCACCTTCATGGTTTCCACTTCAACTCCCAGCCTCACATTGATCCGAGGCCTCTTCTCCTTACCCCTTGAATTTTCAAGGTTGATAAACCACCCTAGGAAAGCTTAGCCTTCGTTTTTCAGTAACCCCAGGGGCTTTCCCTCCTTTCTTGTGAATTTGGCAATGCATTTAAAAGGATGTTTGTTTCATTTTATTAGACATTCCTAATGAGATTTTTCAGAATATTTTGACCACCACAGTGCTAGAAATGGAAGTCCCTAGGAACAGTCTTGATGACTAACGGGGAAGAAACATAGTGGCTGAGGTTTGAAATTTTGGTGGTAGGAACACAGGGGTATATGTGGACAGGAACTGTTTTAGGGAAAGCAGTGGTGAATAGGGTGACAGCTGGAAAGGACCCCATCCAGAAGGCAGTAGAGGACTGGAGGTGTAGATCTGGGAGTCCTCTGTGTAGAGGAACAGTGCATGTTGTAAGAGTGAGCTAGGTCTCCACCAGCCAGTTTGAGTGGGGGCAGGACTGAGTCTTCATGAAGACTCATGACTGAGGCAGGAATAAGGGAGAAAGAGAATATTTGGTTACAGGGACCCAGGGGCAAAGAGAGATTAAGGAAGATATGGTGTGGGGTTGTGGGGGTGGGAGGTAGAATCCAGAGGATTGGGCAGTCAGGAAGGAACCATTTCCCAGAGGTTAAGATGAGAGCAGAGGAGGAGAAGGTGGATAGGGGGGCCCAGCCCATAACCCTGTCATCTGCTTGCAGTTCCTGCGTGTGGAAGAACGAGAGATGGGGAGCCCATACACAGGACCTGAAGCCCTAAAGAAAGGTCCTCTGTTCGTTAAGAAGGTGGACACCAACCAGGACCCCAAAGCCCCATCCCAGGGAGGGGGCCCTGAAAATTTGCCATGCCCCCCAGACCCTGTTTCTGATACCAAGGAAGTCTCCAAGAGCACCATGACAACCACCAGTGCCACTACTGTTGCCACCGAGCCCACACCCCAAGAGACAGGCCCAGAGCCCAAAGGCAAGGACAGTGCCAAAGGGTTCTGTGAGCCCACGGGGAAGAAGAAGAGTGCGGCCACCATCTTCCTGACTGTCCCAGGCCCACACTCTCCAGGGCCCATCAAGTCACCCAGACCCATGAAATGCCCTGTCTCCCCATTTGCGTGGCCGCCCAAGAGGCTGGCTCCCAGCATGTCCTCGCTGAACTCCCTGGCCTCCTCCTGCTTTGACCTGACAGATATCAGCCTCAACACTGAGTATGCACCTCTCTGCTTAATCTATTCTAAAATGACATGCATGAAAAATCCATCCCTGGATAGAATAGTAGACACAAACTTACTTTGCTGTACAAGTTCTGGTCTTTCAGAGTGGCTTCATGAGAGGCAGCATGGTATGCTAGAAACACAGGGGAAAGGGGGGAGAGAGAGAGCAAATGCATACCAACTGTAAAACAGGTGCTGGGCTCTAGTGAAGGTTCCTTACCGCACAAACATTTCCTGAATTCTCAAGTGTATGAGGATGATATGGAGAGCTTAGAATGTGGGATTTATATAAAGTGTTTACCATGGGCTTAGCATGTTATTTAATTCCATCTTCACGATTAGCCTACAAGATACAATTTACTATCATAAAAGTCGAATAACTTACCCAAGGTTTCACAGGAAATCATGGTATAGAAACAGATCCCACTCCAAGGTTCATATCCTTCCTACTGTAAAGTAGGATAATTAATGTGAATGGATGGAACGGACTTCAGACCAAAAAGAACCTGAGAGCTATTTTATTAACCCACAGGGCCCTATGTTCCTAAAGCAGGACATGCTTCTGTCGTTGGGGTTGGGGGAGAGGCCAACACCCGTAACGGCAAGGGACGTGACAAGCCCTTTCTTTACAGAGGCGGGGATCTCTGGCAGCGGAGGCTGGGTGAGATTCGGCTCACGGTGCGCTATGTGTGTCTGCGGCGCTGCCTCAGTGTGCTCATCAGCGGCTGCAGGTAACGAGATGCTGGGGCCAGGAAGAGGCCTCTGGGAGCATCAGGTGAACAAAAGAGTGAAGGCGCTTGGAGCAATGGCAGTGGGCGGGGGGGTGGGGGGGTGGCATGGCTGAGGTAGACAAGTAATACACAGGGAAGGAGGGAGGGCTGAAGGCTGCCTGCTGTGAATGACAAGTCCTCAATGATGCTGATGGGCTCCAGAGCCAAGGGCTTTGTTCAGACATAACCACTGCAAAACTGTCTGGGGTGACTTGGAGCCAGTACCTTCTCTCAAGTAGGAATCTCCTACTTCCTTTAGATGCAATGAATGTACTTGCTCTCCTCCCTACTTGAAAACACACACACATGCTTTTGAAATCGTGTGTCTGATGTTTTGTCCTTCAACTCTGCAGACTGTTGCTGTTTGGTCATCTAGACGACAGGGCATTTTTGTCCTCAAAGCCATCTAGAGCTCCATGGCTAGTATAGCTTTCTCCAAATGAGTCTTTGCAGTATTTTAAAACTTTCTTTAATGTCTTTGAAACCAAATCAGAAACCTGACACCCTGCACCAGCAGTGGAGCTGATCCCTATGTCCGTGTGTACTTGCTACCAGAAAGGAGGTGGGCAAGTCGTAAGAAAACCTCAGTGAAAAGGAAGACCCTGGAACCTCTGTTCGATGAGACGTAAGTGGACCAAGCTGCCCTGCCTAGAGTGTTGTCTTATGTCTTCAAGTATTTGTTGAGGGCCTGTGGTGGGCCTGGCAAGCCAGCCACATGTGTGCCTTCACGAACTTTCTAGACATGACTGGGAGAAGAGGACTGCCAGGGCACTGAAGCAAAACAGCTACCATCTGTTCTTGCCCATAGGGGCTAAAGTGTTCCTGATTATGAACTGTGCCATATTTTTTTTTCTTTAAATGAAGCCTCTTTAGAAGTAAAAGGATATAAATATGGTCAAAGAGGATTTCTTGGAATCTCTCTTAAAGTAGCAGTTAAAAATAAACATACCTTGAACCTAAGGACCTAAAATTTCCTCCAAAGCTCCAAGCTCTTTGGCCTGTCTTCCCTTCTGCAACAAAGCATAGCTGTCAAGTGAAATAGATATGTTACCCTGACTTGTCCACCCATGTCCTTGGATACAAGACTGGTAGACAGATTCTCATCACATTTCTTGCTTTTGATGGTCCTGGTGTGGCAAGTCTTATGTGAAATATTCTTGACTTCAAGTTGATCTCAAGGTACACAAGTCAAAATCTCCTCATTGCTTCCTTCTGCATCAGGATCCTAACAAAAGACATTTCTAACCAGCCTAGGAAGGTAATATACCTGATAATTCTGATTTCCTCTCATTTTGGTTAATAATTACTCATTTTAAAAGAGTTGAACTAAGTGCTCTTTGGGCCATGTCTAAGAACTAGTATGTTCCTTTAAGAGCTTCACTTGGGAGTTCAGTGGTACCAAGAAAGGATGTAGGGGAGAGAGAATCTAGTCATTATTTATTGAACACGTTATGCCAGGCACCATCTATATTCTAGAGCCACACAAGTCAGAGACTTTGTACTCAAAGACAGCTCTGACACAACTGTAAAAGGATTTCAAAATTGCCATGTAGGAACAGAGGAGGGAGAGGTTTGACATCTGACTTTTGTGACAAACCTGATCTGTTAGTAATTCTCTCTGAAAATGTGATCCAGCAAGATATGGCTGGATTATCTGGAGGGCAGACTTAGCAGCCTCCACCCTAACAATACACCTAGAAGTAAGGAGCCCAGAGGCCTCTTGTGAGTACGTGACCTATACTAAGACACGTTATAATTAATATGTCAAAAGTTAAGGGGAGAATCTTGAAAGCAGCAAGACGAAAGTAACTTGTTATATATAAGGGAACCACCTTTAGACAGGGGATTTTTCAACAGCAACTCTGCAGGCCAGAAGGGACTAACACGATACAAAGTGCTGAAAGAAAAACTAACCAAGAATATTCTACCTGGCAAAGTTGTCATTAAGAATTGGAGAGATGGGGGCGCCTGGGTGGCTCAATTGGTCAAGTGTCTGACTTCAGCTCAGGTCATAAGCTCACGGTTCTTAAGTTGGAGCCCCAAGTCAGGCTCTGCACCTGAAGCCTGCTTCAGATTCTGTGTGTTTCTCTATCTCACAAGAGTAAATAAACAAAGAAATAATTGGAAAGATAGAAGTTATTACCACTGAACTGGCCTTAAAAGAAATGTTAAAGGGACCCTGTAAACTGAAAAGAAACGGCGCTAATTAGTAACAAGGACACATAGAACAGTACAAATCTCACTGGTAAAGGTAAATATATAGTAAAGGTAGTGGATTAATCACTTATAAAGCTAGTATGAAGGTTAAAAGTACGAAAAACAACTATCACCACAGTAACTAGTTAAGAGATATAAAAAGATGTAAAATGTGGAGTGGGGGGAGTGGTCAAAATGTAGAGTTTTAGAGTGCTTTCAAACTTAAGATATTATCAACTTAAAGTAGACTGTTATATGTAAGCTTCAGGGTAACCACAAATGTTACCTATAGTACATATACACACATATGTACCTATAGTACATATACACAACATAAAAATAACCTAAGTATACCACTAAAGAAAGTCATAGAACAGCCAGAAAAGAATTAACAAAATGACATTAAGTACTATTAATACGAACTATCAATGGTTACTTTATGAGTTGACTAATCTCTCCAATCAAAAGACACAGAGTGGCTGAAAGGATAAAAAACAAGACCCACCTATATGCTGCCTATAAGAGACTCACTTCAGATGCAGGCTAAGTGTAAGACTCCCTTCACACACAAACTGATAGTGAAGGGATGGAAAAAGATATTCTATGCAAATGGAAACCAAAAGAAAACTGGGGTGGCTATACTTCTATCAGACAAAATGGACTTGAAAATAAAGACTGTAATAAGAGACAAAAGTGGGCATTACATAATGATAAAGAGGTCACTTCAACAAAAGGATCTAAAATGTGTAAATACTTACGTACCTAACCTAGGAGTAACAAAATATATAGAGCAAATATTAACAGACCTAAAGGAAGAAACAGCAATATCGTAATAGTAGAGGACTTTAATACCCCACTTACCTCAATGGTAGATCATCCAGACAGAAAATCAATAAGGAAATATCAGCCTTAAATGACATGTTAGACCACATGGATTTAACAGACATATACAGAACATTTCATCCAAAAGCAGAATATACGTTCAAGTGCCCATGGGACTGTCTCCAAAATAGATAATATGTAGGTCACAAAATAAGTCTTAATAAATTTTAGAAAAGTGAAATTATATCAAACATCTTCTTTGACCACAGTAGTACAAGAAATCAAGTACAAGAAGTAAACCGGAAAATTCACAAGTATGTAAAGATTAAATACCATGCTACTGAACAATCAGTAGGTCAAAGAAGAAATCAAAAGAGAAATCAAAAATATCTTCAGACAAATGAAAATACAACTTAGCAAATTTGTGGAATGCAACAAAAGCAATTCTAAGAGGAAAGTTCACAGTGATAAATGCCTATATCAGTAAATAATAATCATCTCCAAAAAACAACCTAAGTTTACACGTCAAGGAACTGTGAAAAGAATGAAGAAAGCCCAAAGTTAGCAGAAGAAAGGAAAGATCAGAGCAGAAATAAGTGAAATGATAGAGACTAAGACAATAGAAAAGATCAATGAAACCAAGAGCTGGTTCTTTGAAAAGATAATTTGACAAACCGTTGGCTAGATTCATCAAAAAAAGGAAATACAAAATCAGAAATTAAAGATGAGACATTATAGCTGATACCACAGAAGTACAATGGATGAGACTAAAATTATATGCTAACAAATTTGACAACCTAAAAGAAAGGGGTAAATTTCTAGCAACATACAACCTAGACTGAATAATGAATGGAAAATCTGAACAGACTATTAATACAGAGACTGAATTAGAAACAAAAAACCTCCCAAGACCAGATGGATTCACTAGTGAATTCTACCAAACACTCAAGAATACAAATCCTTCTCAAAGTCTTCCAAAAAAAATAGAAGAGGAGGTAACTCTTCCAAACTCATATTATAAGGCCAGTATTTACCCTGACACCAAAGCTGAACAAGGACATCGTAAGAAAAAATTATAGACCAATATCCCTGATGAACACTGATGCAAAAATCTTCAACAAGATATTAGAAAGCTGAATTCAGGGAGCCTGGGTGGCTCAGTCGGTTGAGTGTCTGACGCTCAGGCTTAGGTCATGATCTCATGGTTCATGAGTTTGAGCCCCATGTTGGGCTCTGTGCTGACAGCTCAGAGCCTGGACCCTGCCTTGGATACTGTCACTGTCTCTCTCTCTCTCTCTCTCTCTCTCTCTCTCTCTGTCTCAAAAACAAACATAAAAAAACAACTCTGAATGCCCCTCTCTCTCTCTCCCCCTCTCCCACTCACTCTCTCTCTCTCTCTAACATTAAAAAAAATTTTTTTAATAAAAAAGGTAACATTCTCTTAAATGTTTAATAAGAAAGATAACATTCTCTCTTAAAAAACAACGCCGAATTCAACAATATATTAAAAAGATGGCACACCATGATCAAGTGGGAATCCCAGAATTCAAGGATGATTCAACATCCATCTGCAAATCAATGTGAATCATCACATTAACAAAAATCATACGTTCATCTCAACAGATGCAGATAAAACATGTGACAAAATTCAGGGTGCCTTGGTTGCTTAGCTGGTTAAGTGTTTAACTCTTGAATTCAGCTTGGGTCATGATCTCATGGTTTGTGAGATCGGGCTCTGCGCTGACAGCATGTAGCCTGCTTGGGATTCTCTCTGCCCCTCCCTCCCTCGCTCGCTCTCAAAATAAAAAACATTAAGGAAAAAAAAGTGACAAAACTCAACATCCACTAAAAATAAAAACTGTCAACAGAGTGGGTATAGAGGGAATGTAGCTCAACATAATAAAGGCCATAGATGACAAACGCACAACTAACATCATACTCAGCAGTGAGAAGCTGACAGCTTTTTCTCTAAGGTCAGGAACAAGACGAGGATAGCCACTCTTGCCACTTTTTTAGTATTGGAAGTCCTAGAGCAATTAGGCAAGAAAAACAAAAGGTATCCACATGGAAAAGGAAGAAGTAAAAGTGTCACTATTTACAGATGACATAACATTATAGAAAACCCTAAAGACTCCACTAAAAAACCATTAGAACTATTCAACAAATTCAGCACATTTCTGTACACTAATAATGAATTATCAGAGAAATTAACAGTCCCATTTACAGCTGCATCAAAAAGAATAAAACACCTAGGAATAAATGTAACCAAAGAGGTAAAAGATCAGTGCATTGAAAAATCTAAGACATTAATGAAAAACACTGAATACAACACAAAGATAGTTCCTGCTCAAGGAATGGAACAATTAATGTTAAAATGTCCATACTACCCAAAGCAATCTATAGATTTAATGCAATCCTTTAAAAATTCCAATGGCTTTTTTCACAGAAATAAAACAGATAATCCTAAAATTGGTATGGGGCCACAAGAAACCAAAGCAATCTTAAGAAAGAACACAGCTGGAGGCATTATACTACTTTGATTTCAAACTCTATTACAACGCTATGGTAATAAAACAGTATGGTATTGGCGTAAAAAACAGACACAAAGATTAATGGAACAAAACAGCTCAGAAACAAATCCACATCTAGATAGTTGACTAACTTATGACAATGTCAATTAATACAACTTATACAATGAGGAAAGGACTGTTTCTGCAGTAAACGGTGTTGGGAAAACTGGACAGCCACATGTAAATGAATGAAACTGGGCCACAATCTCACATCATACACAAAAGTAAACTAAATATGGATTAAAGACTTAATGTAATGTAGGACCTGAAACCATGAAACTCCTAGAAGAAAATATAGGCAATAAACTCCCTGACACTGGTCTTGGTTATCATTTTTTGCATTTGACACCAAAAGCAAAGGCAACAAAAACAAAATTAAGTGCAACTACATCAAACTGAAAAGTTTTTGCACAGCAAAGGAAATGGTCAACAAAACGAAGAGGCAACCTACTGAATGGGAGAAAATATTTACAAACCATTTATCTGATGAGGTGTTAATATTCAAAATATACAAAGAACTCCTACAATAGCAAAAAACCCAAAAAGTCTGATTTAAAAATAGGCAGAGAACCTCAACATTTTTCCAAAGAAGATACACAGATGACCAAAAGATACATAAAAAGGTGCTCCATATCATTAATCCTCAGAGAAATGGGAATCAAAACAATAATGAGATATCACCTTATACCTGTTAGAATGACTATTACCAAGAGTTGGCAAAGATGTGAAGAAAGGGGAACCCTTGTGCACTGTTGGTGGGAATGCAAACTGGTGCAGCCACTGTGGAAAACAATATGGAGGTTCCTCAAAAAATTAAAAATAGAACTACCCTACAACCCAGCAATTCTACTTCTAGGTCTTTAGCCAAAGAAAATGAAAATACTAATTCAAAAATATATATGTACCCTCATGTTCACTACAACACTGTTTACAATAGCCAAGACGTGGAAGCAACATAAGTGTCCAATGGTGGATGAATGGATAAAGAAGATGTGTATGTGTGTGTGTACATATACACACAATGAAATATTCTGCCATAAAAAAAAAAAAAATGAAATCTTGCCATTTGTGAAAACATGGATGGACCCTGAGGGTGTTATGCTAAGTGAAATAAGTCAGACAAAGATTCTTATTGAATGATCTCACTTACATGTGGAATCTAAAACAAAACAAAAAAACATCCATAAAAGATACCAAAAACCCCAAAACTGCCAAGCTCTTTGATATAGAGATTGGTGGTAGGTGCCAGGGGGTGGTAGGGTAAAGATGGGTGAAGGGGGTCAAAAGGAACAAATTTCCACTTATAAAATTAAGTCATGGGGATATTATGTACAGCATGGTGACCATATTTAATAATACTATATTACATTTTAGAAAGTAGCTAGGAGAATGGATCTTTAAAGTTCTCACCATGAGAAAACAGATTTTATAACTGTGTAGTGATGGATGTTGACTTGTGATCATTTTGCAATATATACACATATAAAATCATGTTATACACATGAAACTAATGTTACTTTACCTCAAAAAAAATAAAATATCTACAAGTAAGGAGGCCAGTAACCTTTTGTGAGTACATGACAAAGCTTATACAAAAAGATTCCTCTGCCTTGCTCCACAGACAGAAGAAAGGCAGGCCACTATTTTTCATGAAACTCCAAGAGACCTAAGTATTTAGCATCCTAGTCCTTAGCTGGTCAGAAAAAACAGAGTTGAGGTGGGCCTATGAACAGGCACTGCTGAGAGAGAAGGGGCAGGTAAAGAGAGACAGGGCAAGCTCAGAGAAAGTCCGAAGCAAATCCCAAAGCACAGTAGTCCGAGGCACTTCCCAGAGAGGCAAATAGCCTCTTGATGCTTCCAGGGCTTTTGATTAGCACACGACAGCGATTATCTGTCATAATGATGCACTGAATATCTGTTACGAACCAACACTGTTCTGGATGCTCCCCTGAATAGTCTTCGGTTTTAAAAGTAGGAAAATAGATCAAACAAAAATGATTAAAATATGTAAATCTCAATTTGACTTTTTGCTTCTTTAAGATTTGAATTTTTTGTTCCCATGGAAGAAGTAAAGAAGAGGTCACTAGATGTCGCAGTGAAAAACAGTAGGCCACTTGGCTCACACAGAAGGAAGGAACTAGGAAAAGTAAGTACAAGAGGGACTCCTGACACTGTTCCCACAGCGCCCCCCCCCCAGCACTCTAACTGTTCATTGGTGGAACACCCTTGCAGAAATTCTGATTGGATCATCTGGTTATTATCAGACCTGGGTTCAAGGAGGGGAGAGCCTCATTAGGAGGTTATTTTTATTTTGTGTGTGTTTATGTGTGTGTAATGTTCCTGAAAGTATTAGATATGCCAATTAATATGATCAACACTTTTAACAAGCTGGAGAATCTATCTAAATTCATCATTGCACAAGTATCTGAACATGTATTAAGTATTGTTTTGATAAATACAGCATCCTGTGAAGGCTTGGGTCTCATTACGTCAAGATTTTTGCGGAGATGAGATTTTACTTAAAGTAAAAGTATGGTAAATATAATCTTCAGGAAGATGCCAAGGAGACACAAAAAAGAAGGATGTTTAATACTTTGCAGTTGTATTTCAATAAACATCTTCTTATAATCATGTTTTGAAAAGCCCACTTCTATGATGGAGGTAATATCCTCACTTTTACAGTTGAGGCAACTATGGTGTCTTGCTTAAAATTATGATCAGTTCATGAGTAAAGGCAAGTTGTTCTCCCGTTCAGTAACATTGATAAATTATTTTTTCAAAGTTTTATTTATTTACTTAAGAGAGAGAGAATCCCAGGTAGGCTCCACACTGCCAGCATGGAGCCCAATGCAGGGCCTGAACTCACAAACTGCAAGATCATGACCTGACCCCAAATCTAGAGTCGGATGCTTAACTGACTGAGCCACCCAGGTGCCCCATGTAGATTCTGAGGTTTAACTCCAAAGAGCAGTTGACCTCTTCTCAGGACACTGAGGTCATTGTCATAACCTCTCCACAAGGACAGTACAATGTTGAGAGCCAAAGGAAAAAGAGCCCTTGCCCAAGGAAGCCCTTTTTATGATCAATTCCGTTTGTGCCAATAGGTTTCCACTCAATGCAATTTTTGGAAGGAAACTGATTACTTGTGTTTGTTTAGGTACTGATCGACTTATCAAAAGAGGATCTGATTATGGGCTTCTCACATTGGTGAGTGAGCCCTTTCATTTTATCACATTAATCTGGTACTCAAGACACTGTCTCAGTTGTGTATATTCTCTCCAAAGTTCTTCCCTTTTCAGGACATGTCAGCTTCTTTGCTTATCAAGGAGAGAGACAGATTAGACTTATACTTCAGGCTTTCCCCGCTTGCAGATCTCACTTGCCCAACAGACCTCTTTAAGTTCTCGCCTTAACCCTGCCTGGTCTCCTTACAGAGAGACGGGTTCTGCTGTCCCACAGGGGCCCAGGCAGGCTAGACAAGGCTGCCTTTCTGCCACTGCCACCACAGCATGCTCTCATACTAATGCAAGTCCAACCTGTCTTACAGGTATGAGCTGACTCCAGATGGACAGCCCCGAAGTTGATGAGCACCCTTACCAGCTTTATATTAAAATGTGTACATATGTATATTTTGTAATTTAAATCAGAACAGCCATTTGAAAATATATACATACATTTTCGTGTGAAATTTAAGTGCATGACTGGATAATACTAGGAAGAGGTCAACATATGCAAAAGTAAGAACTACTCTCTCAGTTGGATTTAATTGTTCAAATCCAAAAAGAAATGAGGTATTCGTGCCTAATAAATTATTAGGAATCTCAGTGGTGATTTTTTTTGTGTGTGGGTAATTACATACAACTTGGGACTTGTCAAAAGGGTCCTGTCTCAGGCATAGGGGGAAAAGGAGGTCTGTTCCTGGAGCAGCTACCAATATTCCTGGGAAGCGACTGACTGAAGAGGCTTCTTTTATAGGAATAAAAAGGGACCCACACCAAAAGTGCCAAAAGCCAACACTACCTGTGCCCTTCTGACTGCCACCTCTGGTACTGTGCTGCCTGGAAATTTGTCCCTGTATCTACTTTAGAACTGAAATGTACTTTTCCGATGACCACAATGTTATAGTGGTATACCTAAATACCCTCAGTTCAATACTCCAGCGTGGGATGGCCCAGGACCAAACTCCAGCAGGAGGCATCACTTCCACAGGAAAAAGCAAACCAAATCCCAAACGTGCCTCTACATCTGCTCTCCGAGGGCAGAGCACTAGAGACTGCTGCCGAGTGTTGGTGCCAGAGGGGAAAAGGAGCCTCTGTATCTCTCTCACATGGTTTGGCAATTCTGTTCCACCTTTCTAAGACATGGCGGGTTCACTTAAATAACTTTGGAAGCAAAAAGTATGTAAACTGCACATTTAAACAAGTGCCCCTTTTGCATTTCAAACTTAATAAAACCAAATATTCTTGTCCTCTCTGATGTTATCCTCGAGTTCCTGTGGAGCCCACATTATCTTTTCTCTTACTCAGGCAACACCCCTGACATCGGTTTCCTGGTCTCCCTCCCCCACTGCCTGCACTACGCTTTTTCTGAAGAATGGTAACATCCTAAAGTTTTTGTCATGTTACTGTCTTATAAATTATCTGTGATTTCCTGTTTTCTACAAGAGTAAAACCCACTGCTTAATTTGCCCTTTAGACCTAACAATCTGGTCCCCAGTCTTTTGCTACTCTCTATTCATATGCATATGCTCTTTTCCAGAATAGTCTACATATCCTATCCTGCCTACTCAAATCCTATTTTCTTAAAAGACTGTCTCAGAACCTACCTCCTCTGTTATGCCAGTCCACAGTGAAATGGCCTCTCCCCACCTCCTACATCATTTACTGTCAATACTATTTTTCATTTTAACAATTCCCTGCCTATAACATTTAATTTTAAAAAATGTTTATTAGAGGGGCACCTGGGTAGCTCAGTTAAGCGGATGACTTTGGCTTAGGTCATGATCTCACAGTTAGTGAGTTCAAGCCTTGCGTCAGGCTCTGTGCTGACAGCTCAGAGCCTGGAGCCTGCTTCGGATTCTGTGTCTCCCTCTCTTTCTGCCCCTCCCCCACTCATGCTCTCTTTGTCTCTCAAAAATGAATAAACATTTAAAAAAAAAGTTTATTAGAAACCTATGAAGGTCACATACTAAGCAACTACTTATATTGTGTTTGGTATTTAATGTTTGTTTATTGTCCACCCAATTGAACTAAGTTACTCTGGTTTTTCAACCCCCCTCATCCAAGACTATGCTAAACACATGGCAGATGAATAATAACATTTGTTTCTGCTAAGATTTCTATTTTGAATGACAAATTCTAACAAAACGGAGCAAATACCTGCCTGTGCTACCTCACAATGGCATTCAAATGTTGATTAAATACACAGGCCTTGAAAATGGTAAAGCACTAGAGAAGTATAAGGGAATGTATCATGTGTCATCCTGCATATTAGCAACCTTAACTTCTGGTCAAGATGGCAGACAAGTGCAGGGTGCCTGGGTAGCTCAGTCGGTTAAGCATCTGACTTCAGCTCCGGTCATGATCTCGTGGTTCATGAGTTGAAGCCCCACGTCTGGCTCTGTGCTGACAGCTCAGAGCTTGGAGCCTGCTTTGGATTCTGTGTCTCCCTTTCTCTCTGCCCTTCCCTGGCTCATGCCCTCTCTCTCCAAAATAAACATTATTAAAAAAAATCCTCTTGAAGATAGCAGACAAGTGAAAACCTATCCTTCCTCCTCCAAACACACAGAAAGGCCTACTTAAACCAGCAACATTTGTTTTACACATGGCTGATTAAGACATAATGCAGGTAAAGTTCCTGATGATGGTCTAAGAGGATATCTAAAGCAGGGTACAGGAGTTGAAGGTGAGTTTAAGTATTGACAGGAACCAGAATTCTAGCATACACACTAGACAGAAGGCAACGTTACTGTGTAAGGGGCAAGAAGCCTGAAAAGTTTTGAAACAGACAACACCTTGGCTGCTGATGAGGATAAGGAACTGGTTGTCAGCAATGGGTGGAAACAATCACCGAATCAGTCCTACAGGAGTATGGAATCTGTGGTTACACATAATTGACTTGTACAGGAACCCCCAAACCTTGAAAATGTAAAAACTGGTTTCGAACCTGCAATCACATGAAGCCCTGACCCAGGCAACCACAAACTGGCCCTGAGGTTGCCACTCACACCCCTGGGGAAGCTCTGGGATCACTACAGCAGGTAATTCCCACTAAAAGAAGCTTCCAGGCAAAAGTTACAAGATAAAATTGGAATTTTAAAAATATGAAACACAAGGGAACATCAACCTGAAAAATGGCTACTAGATGCACTTCAGGAAGAAAGAAAATGTAGCATTCAGAAGTGGCATGTGGGAAACAATGGGGAGCAAAGAAATCCATAAATTGGTGGTTAACTAAGTCTTGACTGTTTAAAAAACATAAGCAAGCAAGCAAAAATTTTTGCAAAAACTGGGTTCGGAAACACAGTGGTGCTAAAATGCTGGTATTAACCTTTAAGAGGAATATGATTTGGCTATTGTTGAAAGTGCTGCTATAAACATTGGGGTACAAGTGCCCCTATGCATCAGCACTCCTGTATCCCTTGGGTAAATTCTTGGCAGTGCTACTGCTGGGTCATAGGGTAGGTCTATTTTTAATTTTGGGGGAACCTCCACACACTGTTTTCCAGAGCTGCACCAGTTTGCATTCCCACTAACAGTGCAAGAGGGTTCCTGTTTCCCCACATCCTCTCCAGCATCTATAGTCTCCTGATTTGTTCATTTTGGCCACTCTGACTGGCGTGAGGTGATATCTGAGTGTGGTTTTGATTTGTATTTCCCTGATGAGGAGCGACGTTGAGCATCTTTTCATGTGCCTGTTGGCCATCCGGATGTCTTCTTTAGAGAAGTGTCTATTCGTGTGTTCTGCCCATTTCTTCACTGGATTATTTGTTTTTCGGGTGTGGAGTTTGGTGAGCTCTTTATAGATTTTGGATACTAGCCCTTCGTCCAATATGTCATTTGCAAATATCTTTTCCCATCCCATCGGTTGCCTTTTAGTTTTGTTGATTGTTTCCTTTGCAGTGCAGAAGCTTTTTATCTTCATGAGGTCCCAATAGTTCATTTTTGCTTTTAATTCTTTTGGTTTTGGAGATGTGTCAGGTAAGAAATTGCTGTGGCTGAGGTCAGAGAGGTTTTTTTCCTGCTTTCTTGTCTAGGGTTTTGATGGTTTCCTGTCTCACATTCAGGTCCTTTATCCATTTTGAGTTTATTTTTGTAAATGGTGTAAGAAAGTGGTCTAGTTCCATTCTTCAGCATGTTGCCGTCCAGTTCTCCGAGCACTATTTGTTAAAGAGACTGTGTTTTTTCCATTGGATATTCCTTCCTGCTTTGTCAAAGATTGGTTGGCCATACATTTGTGGGTCCAATTCTGGATTCTCTATTCCATTGGTCTATGTGTCTGTTTTTGTGCCAATACCATGCTGTCTTGTTGATTACAGCTTTGTAGTAGAGGCTAAAGTCTGGGATTGTGATGCCTCCTGCTTTGGTCTTCTTCTTCAATATTACTTTGCCTATTCGGGGTCGTTTGTGGTTCCATACAAATTTTAGGATTGCTTGTTCTAACTTCGAGAAGAATGCTGGTGCAATTTTGATTGGGATTGCATTCAGTGTGTAGATTGCTTTGGGTAGTATCGACATTTTAACAATGCTTATTCTTCCAATCCATGAGCACAGAATATTTTTCCATTTCTTTGTATCTTCTTCAATTTCCTTCATAAACTTTCTATAGTTTTCAGCATACAAATCTTTGACATCTTTGGTTAGGTTTATTCCTAGGTATTTTATGATTCTTGGTGCAATTGTGAATGGGATGTGAATGGGATCAGTTTCTTTATTTGCCTTTCTGTTGCTTCATTATTAGTGTATAAGAATGCAACTGATTTTTGTACATTAATTTTGTATCCTGCGACTTCGCTGAATTCATGTATCGCCTATATGTCCATCAATTGATGAATGGATAAAGAAGTTGTGGTTTATATATACAATGGAATACTACTTGGCAATGAGAAAGAATGAAATATGGCCTTTTGTAGCAATGTGGATGGAACTGGAGAGTGTTATGCTAAGTGACATAAGTCATACAGAGAAAGACAGATACCGTATGTTTTCACTTTTATGTGGATCCTGAGAAACTTAACAGAAGACCATGGGGGAGGGGAAGGGGGAAAAAAAAAGTTAGAGAGGGAGGGAGCCAAACCATAATAGACTCTTAAAAACTGAGAATAAACTGAGGGTTGATGGTGGGTGGGAGGGAGGGGAAGGTGGGTGATGGACATTGGAGGGCACCTGTTGGGATGAGCACTGGGTGTTGTATGGAAACCAATTTGACAATAAATTTTATATTAAAAAAAAGTCATCACAGCTAAAAAAAAAAAAGGAATATGAGACTGATTCAAAGGAAAGTTAAAAGTGTTCAAGTCGTTATTTAGGAAACTAAAGATAGTTTTATATTTAAAAAAATTTATAAATTTGTGTCAGTTACTAGCTTATCACCTCTCAGCTCCAAATCAATCCGTCTTTGCCATGCTTTGATGACACAGAGACACCACTGACTTGCTTTTTTGCCTGGCTGGGAGGGGGGCTGTTGCTGTTAGGCTTTGCCAATAGAGGGCGCTGGAGAGACGCTGAAAGGCAGGAGCAAAAGGAAGGGGCTTTTCTTTTTGCTACTGAAGTGCTGTTTTCCATGGCAGCTTGCTGGTTGTGGTGTGGAGGCTGTTCTGGGTCACCTAAGCACCCCTCACACTTTACCCTTGGCACATATCCTTGGGGTCTGCCCCCATAACCAAGGCCTTCACAGTTTAGAACCAGCCAGCAAGTTGGTTTTGTCTTTTTCTTTTTCTTTTTCTTCCCTATAAGTGGGCTTCTTCCTATGGCCGCCAAACCTCTCCTCAAAGTTTTCAATCTCAGCCTAGTTGGAAGGCATTCTTCTAAATTTCTAAATTCCTTTCTTGTTCACTCTCCTTTATCCCTGGGGGGTAGTAGTATCTGCTTTCTGAAGTTGCTACTTTCTACCCCTTAGAGTCCTCTTTTATCCCCTTTTAGTAGTTAACTACCTTTTACTAACTAGCAATTCTTGTTTTAAATTTTTCCTGTTAGCTACTTACGCAATGTGGTTTGTTTCCTGATTGGACCCTGAATGACAAAGTATATATTAAAAATGTTAAGATAGGGGCGCCTAGGTGGCTCAGTCGGTTGAGCGTCCGACTTCGGCTCAGGTCATGATCTCACAGTCTGTGGGTTCGAGCCCCATATCGAGCTCTGTGCTGATGGCTCAGAGCCTGGAGCCTGCTTCCGATTCTGTGTCTCCCTCTCTCTCTGCCCCTTCCCTGCTCATGCTCTGTCTCTCTCTGTCTCAAAAATAAATAAAAACATTAAGAAAAAAAAATTTTTTTAAATGTTAAGATAATAAGTAAAATAGAGTAACAGTAGACTATCAATAGAGCTGAACTATAAAACTTCCACATCAGTAGTCAAGAAAAAGTAAAAGAGAAAAAAAAATCAACCCCCCAAAAATAAGAAAAAAAAGCACAGAAAAATTACAAACTATAACAAACAAAAGAAGATGGTCAAAAGACCTCTAAATATATTTATAATCATAATAATCCCACCATGAAAGCCTACAATATAGAATGATGCTGGGAAAACTGGACAGCTACATGCAAAAGAATGAAACCGGACCACTGCCTTATACCATACACACACAAAAAAACCTCAAAATGGGTTAAAGACCAAAATGTGAGACCTGAAATCATAAAAGTCCTAGAAGAAAATACAGGAAGTAATCTTTTTGTCTTTGGATTTAACATTATTCTAGATATGTTTCCTCAGGCATGGGAAACAAATGCAAAATTAAATTACTGAGAATATGTCAAAATCAAAAGCTTTTTTTCATGACCCTGAGATCAAGATGCGAGCTGAGATCAAGAATCAGACACCTGACTGAGCCACCCAAGCACCCCAAAATAAAAAGTTCTTGCACAGCAAAGGAAACCACGGACAAAACAAAAAGGCAACCCACTGAATGGGAGAACATATTTGCAAATGATATATCTGATAAAGGGTTAATATCCAAAATATAAAAATTATCTATAAACTCAACCCAAACAATATCCAAATAAAAAATGGGCAGAGGATGCTCAACATCAGGGGTGCTTGGCTGGCTCAGTCATTAGAGCATGAGACTCTTGACTTAGGGGTCATGAGTTTAAGCCCCACATTGGGTAGCGATTATTTAAAAAATAAAGATGTTCAACATTATTAATCATAAGGAAAATCCAAATTAAAACCATAAGGAGACATTACCTTATAGCTATCAGAATGGCGATTATCAGAGAGAAAAGAAATAACAAGTGTTGGTAAGGATGTGGACAAAAGGGAACCCTGTCCACTGTTAATGGGAATGTAAGTGGTACAACCACTGGGGTTTCTCAAAAAATTAAAGACAGAAATGCCATATGATCCAGTAAATCCACTACTGGGCATTTATGCAAAGAAGATGAAAATACTAATTTGTAAAGATATATGCACCCCTATGTTTATTGCATTATTTATAATTATTAAAAGGAAAACAACAGCAATCCAAATGTCTATCAATAGATAAATGGATACAGAATATGTAGTATATATACACAAAAGAGTATTACTCAGCCATAAAAACAGGTTAGATTGTGCCATTTGAGATGTGTTGTATCTAAAGGATATTATGCTAAGTGAAATAAATCAGGCAGAGGAAGACAAATACCATATGATTTCACTTAGATGTGGAATCTAAAAAAACAAAGGAACAGACAAAAAAAAAAAAAAAACCAGCAACAGACCCATAAATAGAGAATAAACTGGTAGTTGCCAGAGTGCAGGAGTGTGGGGGGATGGGCAAAATGGGTGCAAGGGAATAGGAGGTTAAGGTTTCTAGTTAGGGAATGTATAAGTCACAGGGATAAAAGGTACAGAATAGGAAATATAATCAATGGTATTGGAAAAACATTGTATAGTGACAGAAGGCAGCTACCCTTGTGGTGAGCGTAACATATATAGTTGTATCCCCATATTGTACCCCTGAAATTAATCTCACACTGTGTGTCAACTATACTTCCATAAAAAACAAAAAACAAACAAACAAAAAAACACAAACAACAACAACAACAACAACAAAACCCTCCAGGTATATTAGAATCACTGTGAAAGACAAATATACAGCTATAAGATAACATAGGAGAATAACTTACAACTGTGACCAGGGAAAGATTCCATAAGACACAGCACTGAACTACAAAGGTGAAGACCATACATCTCCCTACTAAAATAGGGTTCTTCAGTTCATCACACGAAACTACACTTGACCCTTGAAGAACATGGGTTTGAATGGCATCTGCAATCTACTAATATGCAGATTACTTTTTTTATAAATACAACACAGTACTATAAATGTATATTCTCTTCCTTATGGTTTTCTTAATAACATTTTCTTTTGTCTAACTTAATTTCTTATAAGAATACCGTATACTATATATATAACATTAAATATGTGTTAATTGCTTACATTATTAGTAAACCTTCCTTCTGGTCAATAGTAGGCTATTAGTAGTTAAATTCTTGAGGAATCAAAAGTTAGACACGGATTTTTGACTGCATGAGGGGCAGGGTAACACCCCCAGTCCCCCATGCTGTTCAAGGGTCAATTGCATAGGAAAATGGAAAGAGAATACAGAATGGTAGAAGCCATTTTACTACACATTTAACTATCAAGTGGCTCATATCCAAAATATGTAACTCTTACAAATCAATATGAAAACACAGGTAGTCCAACAGAAAAAATGAACAAAGTACATATATAAGCACTTGTAAAAGAAATACAAATGGTCAATAAACAAAGGAAAAAATACCTAACTTAATTAGTAATCACAGAAATAAACATTACAACCACAATAATAACTCTATACAATGGCAAAAAATTAAAAATCTGACTTACCAACAACTGGTCAAGATGTGGAAATTTGAGAACTCTCATACACTGATGGTTGGAGTATACTCTGGTACAACCGCTGTGGAAAATACTTTGGCATTTTGTCATTTTCTTCTAGAGTTGAAGGTAAGCATTCCCTGTCAAAGTTGCTACAATGTACAACCCTCAAGGCTCCACTGACATCATTACCTACAGGAATGATATCACCTCTAATTGTACAGAACACAGCCTTTGTGGCTGTGTACAGAAGTGTTTTCCCCTAGGGCCCAGCCATTTTACTTCTTAGATATTGTACACAAGTGTACAAGGATGCCTATACAAGAATGTTCATAGCACCAATTTACAATAGACAAGAACAATAAACAACCCAAATATCAATTTCCAGTAGAACAAAAAATGGACTGTATAATTTTCATAGAGGAATATCAAATAGCAATGAAAATAAATAAACTGGACCAACAGACAACAACATGGACCAATAGTACAAAAATAATATTGAAGCAAATAACAAATATTAAAAGTAATATATATGACATGATTCAGCAATTTTATACAATTTAAAAATAGGTAAAACTCAACTATCTGGTTTAGGCATACACACAAAAATGGCAAAACTATAAAAAAACAAGGAAGTGGCTAACATAAGTCAGACTAATGATTACCCATTTGGAGAAGGGACATACTGTGGGGGCGGGGGAGCATTTTGGAGTGCTGGTGATACTCTATTTTTTATCATTCATTATACTTGACACTATGGTTTATACCACTTTTAGCATTGTGTTCTACTTTACAAAAAAGATCAGTAAATAAATGAAAAAAAAGGAAAAGAAATACCCAACAACTGTTAATTAAAAGGACAAAACTGGGGGCGCCTGAGTGGCTCAGTTGGTTGAGCATCCGACTTCCACTCAGGTCATGATCTCGAAGTTCTTGAGTTCAAGCCCCTTGTCAGGCTCTGTGCTAACAGCTAGGAGCCTGGAGCTTGCTTTGGATTCTGTGTCTCCCTCTCTCTCCCACTCTTCCCTGTTTGTGCTCTGTCTCTCAAAAATAAATGAACATTAAAAAAAGTTTTTAAAAAAAAGGACAAAACTGTATTCAAAGTGAAATGAATGAGTAGCAATAGAGATATTGAGAAGATATTACCAACCATGAATTTATAAGTACATGTACATAGACTTGAAATATACAAAACAGGGATGCCTGGGTGGCATCAGTTAGTCAGTAAGTGTCCAACTCCAGCTCAGGTCATGATCTCACATTTCAATGGATTTGAGCCTTGTATTGGGCTCTGTGCTGACAGCTCAGAGCCTGAAGGCTGCTTCAGATTCTGTCTCCCAGGCCCTCTGCCCCTCTCCCTGCTTGTGCACTCTCTCTCTAAAATTAAACATTATATATATATATATATATATATATATATATATATATATATATATATATA
>NC_064810.1:122011512-122028714 GCF_023721935.1 Panthera uncia | reverse complement strand
ATATATATATATATATATATATATATATATATATATATATATATATAATTTTTTTTTGACAAATCCACAGAGAAATTTCACTATCTCCCATAAACTAACAAATCAAGCAGGTGAAAAAAAATTGATAGAAATGAAGTAGATGTAAACAGTATAATAGCTGGGGGGTTACTCAGTTTTCCTGCTTCACTGGCATGGATACAGGAGCAGGAGAGCTGAAGTCAGCTGACCTTGTACCCAGGTTGGACCTCAGGGGCTAGCACACTCGAGTTTACTCTTAAGGATTAAGTAGGGGGACCCAAAGTTCCCTCGTCCCTCAAACACAGCAGTGTTGAGGCCACAGGACTTGGAATTCCAAGACTCTGGGCTGCAAAGTGACAGAGACCTCTCCAAGGGCTCTGGGGGACAACCTGGTAGGCCACAGGTGTGGGACTGCGAACTGGGAGAGATAAAATGGGTGGCATAGGCATGGAAGGGAGGGATCCCCTTCTGCAGAGAGACAAAAGGAAGAGGAAGAGAGGCTTTGGAAGTGTAGGATTGTATTTGGGGGAGAGAAAAAGCACAGACTGGGGATCGGAAAAAAACGGAGCAAGATCCAATTTCTAACTGCGGGACTTTCTCCAGACTGGGGCTGGCTGCCCTGTTTGCACACCTGGGGAGGAGGGGAGCCAGCCCCAGCCTCGATAACTAGTTCAGAGGCGCAGTCCACAGTGGGAGAAAGCGATCCTCTCCCCTGAGTGCTGTGGGAAGAAGGTATATAGTTGTTCCAAGGACAAAGATCCCTGTCTGCACTGCCAGCCAGAGACCCTTTATCGACAGGGTGAAGCAGCATTTCCCCAGTACGGGAGAGCACGGATTGGGTTCCTTTTAACACACGGGGGTTTGAATCCCAGACAAGCGCCAGGGAGGTGCGGTGGGGAGGAGCAGGGGGGTGGGGGCGTGGCTGAGCAGCCCTCTCAAGCCCAAGCAGCACTGTGCGGATGACTTGAACGAAGTGGTTTGGGACACCCGTTCGGGGGAGCAAAGACTGGGGTGTCACCATTTTTCTCCCCATCACCAATAAGGTGGGGCTTTCTGGGAACGGACAAGGGTCCACAATGTAGGCGGGACCCACCTATACCAAACCACGCCCCTCGCACCTGGTAACTGTGTATCTACTGGAGCAAGATTGAGGCTGACCACACCAGACAGCCCCTCCTCCAGACCAGGGCCGCCACAGGTTCCAAGGCACGGGCAGTTTGGCATTTTCTGATTTAACTCTTGGACAATTCTTATTATATATACATATATGCATATATGTATATATACACACACACACATAAAAAAATATATAAATAAATATACATATACATATATATATATATATATATACACACATACATACATACATACATATATATATGTATTTTTTTCTTCCTTTTCTCCTTGTTTCTTCCCTCCTCTAGTCTGGTCATTCTGGTCGTTGGTTTGTTTAAGCAGGCAAAATTTAATCTATTCTCTTTACACCTGTTCTAGATCTTCTTTACTTTCTTCTTTCTCTCTGGATTAAGCCATATAGTTTCTCTGCCTGGCCAATTTTCTTGTCTTTTTCCTCGCCCCATCATTTCTCTCTTTGTATGGGATCAGGCCTCTTCCACTACCATGCCCCCCCTTTTAAAAAAATTTTTTTTCCAGGGTTACTTCAATGAACATATCAAAGCACACCTGGTGGAAGGTCCAAACCATGCCTATAACTAGGGAGATAAAGCAACCAGAGTCACAACAACAGAGTGCATGTAACACACTCCAAAAAACACCTCCTGAAGGGTCAGGCCCTGGACAGTGTATGACCCCCCTTTAATATAGTAGTGCTTGCAGGTGCAGGACACCTAATAAGCTTTTAAAACACATAAGGGACAGAAAACTATCCAAAATGATGAAATGGAGCAATTCTCCACAGAAGAAATTCCAGGAAGAAACGACAGCTAAAGAATTGCTCAAAACAGATACAAAGAATATATCTGATCAAGAATTTAGAATAATAGCTATAAGATTCATCACTGGGCTTGAAAAAAAGCTTACAATACAGCAGAGAATCTATTGCTGCAGAGATCAAGGAACTAAAAACTAGTCATGATGAATTAAAAAATGCTATAAATGAGGTACAAAATAAACTAGATGTGGTGACAGTGAAAATTCAAGAGGCAGAGGGGAGAATAAGTGAAATAGAAGGTAAAATTATGGAAACACATGAAGCTGAGAAAAAGAGATAAAAAAAATTCTAGGGGTGCCTGTGTGGCTCAGTTGGTTGGGTGTCCCAACTTCAGCTCAGTTCATGATCTCATGGTGTGAGTTCGAGGCCCACATTGGACTCTGTGCTGACAGCTCAGAGCATGGAGCCTGCTTTGGATTCTGTGTCTCCATCTCTCTCTGTCCCTACCTTGCTCTCTCTCACTCTCTCGAAAATAAACATTAAAAAAATTTTTTTAAAAATTCTAGACCATAAGTGAGAATTAGAGAGCTAAGTGATTCAATGAAACATAATAATATCCGTATCTCAAGAGTTCCAGAAGAAGAAGAAGAGAGGAAAGGGGCAGAAGGTTTACTTGAACAAATTGTAACAGTGAACTTCTCCAATCCGGGGAAGAAAGCAGACATTCAAATCTAGGAGGCACAGAGAACTCCCTTCAGACATAACAGGAATAGGTCTTCTCCATGACATATCATTGTGAAACTGGCAAAATACAAAGTTAAATAGAGAATTCTGAAAGCAGCTAGGGACAAATGGGCCTTAGCCTACAAGGGTAGACACATAAGGGTAGTAGCAGATGTGTCCACTGAAATTTGGCAGGCCAGAATAGGGTGGCAGGAAATATTCAATGTGCTGAATAGGAAAAATATGCAGCCAAGAATCCTTTATGCAATAAGGCTGTCATTCAGAATAGAAGGAGAGATAAAGGTTTTCTCAGACAACAAAAACTGAAGGAGTTCATGACCACTAAATGGGCCCTACAAGAGATCCTAAGGGGGACTCTGTAAGTGGAATGTAGCAAAGACCACAAAGCACCAGGGATATCACTACAAGCATGAAACCTACAGACAACACAAGGACCCTAAATCCATATCTTTCAATAATAACACTGAATGTAAATGGACTAAATGCTCCAATCAAAAGACATAGGGTATCAGAATGGATTAAAAAAACAAGACATCTATTTGCTGGCTACAAAAGACCCATTTTAGACCTGAGGACACCTTCAGATTGAAAGTGAGGGGATGGAGAACCATCTATCATGCTACTGAAGTCAAAAGAAAGCTGGAGTAGCCATACTTATATCAGACAAACTAGATTTTAAACTAAAATCTATGCATCAAGAAGAGCTAACAATTATAAATGTTTATGTACCTAATTTGGAAGCACACAAATATATAAATCAATTAATCACAAACATAAGCAATCTTATTGATAAGAATTGGTAATTGCAGGGGACTTTAATACTCCACTTACAACAATGGACAGATCATCTAGGCAGAAAATCAGTAAAGAAACAATGGCTGTGAATGATATACTGGACCAGATGGACTTGACAGATATATTCAGAACTTCTCATCCAAAGAAGCAGAATACACATTCTTCTTGAGTGCACATGGAATATTCTCCAAGACAGATCACATACTGGGTCACAAAACAGCCCTCAATAAATATAAAAGGATTAAGATCATATCATGCACACTTTCAGATAACAATGCTATGAAACTTGAAAAAGTCTGGAAAACCTCCAAATGCATGGAGGTTAAAGAACATCCGACTAAAGAATGAATGGGTCAACCAGGCAATTAAAGAAGAAATTTAAAAAATATGTGGAAGTAAATAAAAATGAAAACATGACAGTCCAAACCCTTTGGCACACAGCAAAGTCAGTCCTAAGAGGAAAATACATTGCAATCCAGGCCTATCTCAAACAGGAAAAATCCCAAATAGAAAATCTAACAGCACACCTAAAGGACCTAGAAGCAAAACAGTAAATAAACCCCAAGGCCAGCAGAAGAAGAGAAATAATAAAGATTAGAGCAGAAATAAACAATACGGAATCCAAAAAAAACAAAACAAAACAAAAAACCCAGTAGAACAGATCAATGAAAGTAAGACCTGGTTTTTTGGAAAAATAAACAAATTGATAACCCCCTAGGCAGACTTTTCAAAAAGAAAAAAGGAGGACCCAAATACATAAAATCATGAATGAAACTGGGCACATCCCAACCAATCCCTCAGAAATACAAACAATTATCAGAGAATACTATAAAAAATTATATGCCAACAAACAGGACAACCTGGAAGAAATGGACAAATTCATAGACAACCACACACTACCAAAACTCAAACAGGAAGAAATAAAAAAAAATTGAACAGACTCATAACTAGAGAAGAAATTGAATCAATTATCAAAATTCTCCCAAGAGGGGCACCTTGGGACTTGACTCACTCAGTTAAGCTTCACACTTCAGCTCAGGTCACAGATCTCATATTGAGTTCCAGCCCCATGTTGGGCTCTGTGCTGACAGCTCAGAGCCTGGAGCCTGCTTCGGACTCTGTGTCTCCTCCTCTCTCTGCCCCTCCCCTGCTCATGCTCTGTCTCTCTCAAAAATAAATAAACATTAAAAAAAAAATCTCCCAACAAGTAAGAGTCCTGGGCCAGATGGCTTCCCAGGGGTATTCTACCAGACATTTAAAGCAGAGTTAATACCTATCCTTCTCAAACTGTTGTAAAAAATAGAAATGGAAGGAAAGCTTCTGGACTCATTCTATGAAGCTAGCATTACCTTGGCTCTCAAACCAGACAGAGACCCCACAAAAAAGAATTACAGGCGAATATCCCTGATGCACATGGATGTAAAAATTCTCAACAAGATACTAGCAAATCAAATTCAACAGTATATTAAAAGAATTATTCACCATGATCAAGTGGGATTCATTCTGGGCTGCAGGGCTGGTTCAATATCTGCAAATCAATCCATGTGATACATCACAATAAAAGAAAGGATACAAAACACATGATCCTGTCAATAGATGTAGAAAAAGCATTTGACAAAATACAGCATCCTTTTTTAATAAAAACCCTCAAGAAAATCTGGATAGAGGGAACATACCTTAAAATCATAAAAGCCATATATTAAAAGCCCACAGCTAATATCATCCTCAATGAGGAAAAACTAAGAGCTTTCCCCCTGTGATGAGGAATACAACAGGGATGTCCACTCTCACCGCTTTTTAACATAGTGTTGGAAGTTCTAGCATCAGCAATCAGACAGAAAAATGAAATAAAAGGTATCCAAATTGGCAAAGATGAAGTCAAGCTTTCACTTTCACAGATGACATGATACTCTACATGGAAAACCTGAATGACTCCACCAAAAACTTGCTAGAACTGATACATGAATTCAGCAGTCACATACATAAAATCAAAGTCAAATACATAAAATCAATGTACAGAAAAATCAAATTCAAATACATAAAATCAATGTACATTGATATAAAATCATGTACAGAAATCAGTTGCCTTTCTTATACACCAACAATGAAGCAAAAGAAAAAGAAATCAAGAAATCGATCCCATTTACAATTGCACAAAGAACCATAAAATACCTAGGAATAAACCTAACCAAAGATGTCAAAGATCTGTATGCTGAAAAGTATAGAAAATTTATGAAGGAAACTGAAGAAGACACAAAGAAATGGAAAAACATTCTGTGCTCATGGGTTGGAAGAATAAGCATTGTTAAAATGTCAATACTACCCAAAGCAATCTACACATTCAATGCAATCCCAATCAAAATTGCACCAGCATTCTTCTTGAAGCTAGAACAAGCAATCCTAAAATTTGTGGAACCACAAAATACCCTGAATAGCCAAAGTAATGTTGAAAAAGAAAACCAAAGCAGGAGGCATCACAACTCAGGACTTTAGCTTCTACTACAAAGCTGTAATCATCAAGACAGTATGGTACTGGCACAAAAACAGACACATAGATCAATGGAATTGAACAGAAAACCCAGAATTGGACTCACAAATGTATGGCCAACTAATCTTTGACAAAGCAAGAAAGAGTATCCAATGGAAAAAAGACAGTCTCTTTAGCAAATGGTGCTGGGAGAACTGGACAGCAACATGCACAAGAATGAACCTAGACCACTTTCTTACACCATACACAAAAATAAACTCAAAATGGATGAAAGACCTGAATGTGAGACAGGAAACCATCAAAACCCTAGAGGAGAAAACAGGTAATAGCCTCTTTGACCTCAGCCACAGCAATTTCTTGCTCAACATGTCTCCAAAAGCAAGGGAATTAAAAGCAAAAATGAATCAATATTGGGACCTCATGAAGATAAAAAGCTTCTGCACTGCAAAGGAAACAATCAACAAAACTAAAAGGCAACCCACGCAATGGGAAAAGATATTTGCAAATGACATATCGGACAAAGGGTTAGTATCAGAAATCTATAAACAACTTACTGAACTCAACACTCGAAAAACAAATAATCCAGTGAAGAAATGGGCAGAAGACATGAATAGACACTTTCCAAAGACATCCAGATGGCCAACAGACACATGAAATGATGCTCAATGTCATTCATCATTAGGGCAATACAAATCAAAACCACACTGAGATACCACCTCACACTGGTCAGAGTAGCTAAAATTAACTCAGGAAACAATAGATGCTGGTGAGGATGTGGAGAAACGGGAACCCTCTTGCACTGTGTGGGGAATGCAAACTGGTACAGTTGCTCTGGAAAACAATGTGGAGTTTCCTCAAAAAATTAAAAATTAAACTACCCTACAACCCTGCAATAGCACGCCTAGGGATTTATCCAAAGGACAAAGGAATGATGATTCATAGGGACAGATGTACCCCAATGTTTATAGCAGCACTTTCAACAATAGCCAAATTATGGAAAGAGCCAAAATGTCCATCAACTAATGAATGGATAAAGAAGATGTGGTTTATATATACAATGGAATACTACTTGGCAACGACAAAGAATGAAATCCTGCCATTCGCAGCAATGTGGATGGAACTGGAGGGTATCATGTTAAGTGACATAAGTCAGAGAAAGACAGGTATCATGTTTTCACTCATATGTGGATCTTGAGAAACTAAATAGAAGACCATGGGGGAAGGGAAGGGAAAAAATATATAGTTACAGAGAGGTAGGGAGGCAAACCATAAGAGACTCCTAAATACAGAGAACAAACTGAGGGTTGATGGGGGGCCAGGGGAGAGGGGAAAATGGGTGACGGCCATTGAGGAGGGCACTTGTTGGGATGAGCACTAGGTGTTGTATGTAAGCGATGAATCACGGGAATCTACCCCCAAAACCAAGAGCATCCTGTACACACTGTATGTTAGCCAATTTGACAATAAATTAAATTAATTATTGAACTTAATTAATAAAATTAAATACAGAGAACAAACAGAGGGTTGATGGGGGCAGGGGAGAGGGGAAAATGGGTGATGGGCATTGAGGAGGGCACCTGTTGGGATGAGCACTGGATGTTGTATGTAAGCTATGAATCATGGGAATCTACCCCCAAAACCAAGAGCACACTGTATACACCCTATGTTAGCCAGCTTGACAATAAATTATATATATTAAAAAAAGTATAATAGCCATATATATCAAATAGAGATCAGGCTTTTTTTTTAAAACAACTTGTGGAATATGTATAAATTTCATCACATAAAAAGTGACAAAGAAACAACAATTTCCAAAGACCTGATACCAAAAAACAAAACATGTTCTGACTACAATGCAGTAAAATTAGAAAAAAATAATTAAAAAAAAAATAATAAAAAGACAACCTAAGAACCCTACACATTTTCAGACTTAATACTTCTAAACTTCCACTTTTAACCAGGATGGAGTAACAGAAACCAAATTTACCCTTCCACCTGTACCAACCAGAACCAAAACAAAACAAAGAACAGACAAAATACATGAAACAACAATTTTCAAGACACTGGATACCAGGTATGTCCACATAACAGTCTGAACATGAATGTTTATAGCAGTTTTATTTGTAGTAGTCAAAAACTGGAAAATAACTAAAATCTCCATCACTAGGTGAATGGATAAACAAATTGTGGTATATTCATACAATGGAATACTACACAGCAATAGAAAGGAATGAACTGTTAATAAATGCACCATGCAAAAATCTTAAAATAATTATGGTGAAAGAGGCCAGACAAAAAAAGAGAACAACTTTTTAAAATCAATTTTATGATTCCATTTACATGAAATCCCATAAAATGCAAACGAGTCTATAATGACAGAGAACAGATCAGTTGTTGCTTAGGGGTGGCAAGGGGCTGGGTAAATTACCAAGAGCAAAGAGAGAAGCTTTGGAGAGAGATTGGTATGTTTATTATTTTGATTGTGGTGATGGTTTCACAGGTATAGGTGTATCAAAACTTATCAAATTGTATACTTTAAATATGTTCAACCTACTAATCAATTATTCCATAATTAAAAAGTTAAAAAGGGGCCAAACACTAATTTCAGTACTTTACTTATATTTTAAATAATTAAAACTGGATAAAAGTAGATCCAACAGAGGGGGCCTAAAGTTCTTACTAGTGGCACTGTCCCATTCAGTGATCCTCCAAAAAACTCTTGAGGCCTCTGAGGAAACGTTTGAAACCTGTTTTAAACTAAGAGTTAACCAGAGATTCTTAAACTAGCTAACAAAATTTAAATTCACATACTTTTTAAATTATATTTTTTCATTTCAAATAACGTTAGATTTTCTAGCTGCCTCACAGCAATTTCTTAGAGTAATCTAATCAGCTCAGAGTATTTACATAATTAAATATCCAATTACTTTTTCTACCCAACTCTCAAAAGACACAGGTCCTTTCACAGACTGTGGGCTCATGTTTGGAAATGTAACTGCAGGGGTGCCTCGGTGGCTCAGTTGGTTGAGCATCTGACTTCAGCTCAGGTCACGATCTCACTGTGAGTTTGAGCCCCGCATCGGGCTCTGTGCTGACAGCTCAGAGCCTGGAGCCTGCTTCAGATTCTGTGTGTGCGTCTCTCTTTCTGCCCCTCCCCAACTCACACTCTGTCCCTCTCTCTCCTTCAAAAATAAATAAACATTAAAAAAAAATTTTAGAAATGTAACTGCAGCCTAACAAAACAAAGAATTTTAAATCTAGAAAGAACCTAGGCCTGCTACTTATAACAGAGTGGCAAGGGATTGGGGGGGGGGGGGGGGGGGTAACACTGGTCCCTTAAGAAACTCAGACTGGGGGCGCCTGGGTGGCGCAGTCGGTTAAGCGTCCGACTTCAGCCAGGTCACGATCTCGCGGTCCATGAGTTCGAGCCCCGCGTCAGGCTCTGGGCTGATGGCTCGGAGCCTGGAGCCTGTTTCCGATTCTGTGTCTCCCTCTCTCTCTGCCCCTCCCCCGTTCATGCTCTGTCTCTCTCTGTCCCAAAAATAAATAAAAAACGTTGAAAAAATTAAAAAAAAAATTAAAAAAAAAAAAAAAAAAGAAACTCAGACTGAATATTGAGAACAGAGAATAAGTAGAAGCAGCAATAAAAGCATTCTTATGTAAAATAAAATGCAGCAAGGATCAGCCTTGTAAGAGAATATGACTCATTCTATGTGAATAATGCAAATAAGTCACTGAGGACACTTACATTTGGAAATTCTTCACAAGAACTTTATTTAAGATTTCATGTCCTTATAAAAAGTACATTACATCAAGATTGCAAAAAAGACACTTTTTTCAATGAGAGACTATTATCTACTCCTATTACCTCATAATTCATTTCCTAACCTAACCCAAAGATAAAACATTTTTTCCTTCTTCCTTTTCTTCCTCCAGCTTTGAAAGGTCAAGTGCCATGAAGGATATCTCAGTAGAATGTGCAATTTCCTTGCCAGGAAAGCAGTAGGTTCCTATTGGCTGAATTCAAGACAGCCATTGGCAATCCTTATTCCCAGAATAAAAAAAGGTCACTAAACCCTCAATTTAAATGCAATCTTTCTATTGTTTGCAACCTGTCTCCCTGAGTTTTTCTTTTACTTACACACTACATTTTAAAACAATCTTATAAAGCACTCAAGAATTGCTTAAGATTAAAGGATTTAAAGTTAACTTACCACTTTAGCTTAGCAACTATTTTCTCTATAAGAATCTCAAAGTTAATAAAAATATAGATGGGAAGACCCAATATTAAGAAGGGGATGAATTCTGAGAGTAAATACATTTTTAACCCTTGTCTTAAAGCACGATCCTACAAAATACTCAGAATGTTAAGAATGCAATTTACACAGTAAAAATAATTTGATTTGTTTTCAGTATGAAAGTATTTTTAATTTCTTTACTGCAGGTACAATGGCATCCAAGTCATCAATTTCTGTAACAGAAAAACAAGAATAAGAATAGCTTTATCTAGTGATAGGCTCAGATGAAATGACAATCTCTCTGGAAAGGAAAACCTCAAATGCAAAGGCAACACTAGCACTTTGATGCACATGAAATTTTTACCCAATAGTGGTGATAAGAGTATCACTGATTGAAACAAAGATGCTTTACAGGGCATCTGTTTGTAAAAGCTACCATATACCTACAAGTATCCTCTGACTCTGATATTAATCTCATTAGCAGTGTCCTCTTATTAAGAGATCATACTGGCGACATTTGCGATATGTCATTGCCTCTTTAAATCTATATAATTACATGGGTGAGCCTACATGGTGAAATCCTGCGTAGAAGCTGTCTCTCTTCTGGGTACCCATCTGAGGACTTAATGATTTCTTCTCATGGAACATAGTCCTCTCCTTAATTCTACTGGACAAATTTCTCATTAGTAAGATCATTCTGAGGTCTACCTTTTAGATGAAACAACATATCTACCTAATAAAAAGTGTGAGGCTTCTCAAAGTACAAATCTCAGATGCAATGTACTGCAGAGCTTAGCCTGGTCCACCTTACCAGATAAACTAGCTCAGGTTCTTCTCTGCCAGATTCTTTGTGAATTTGGTTTCTCTTTCTAAGACTGCTTCCAACCAGCCTGTTAGAATTCAGTCTGAAAGCTCTTGGTCACTGGAGAAGCAAGGTCCTTTTCTCTCATTATCTAGACTCCAGCCCCAAAAGCCCCAGTGGGAGGTTCTCTAGATTCTGACCACTTTTTTCTACATTATTCTGCTAGGCCACTGTTTATAAATTCATTTTCTTTTATGTAAAAATGCTTCCTTAGAGTCCACCTCTCTTCTTCCATGTTTAGCTGAATTTTGGTTGTTTTTCCTTTAGCCTAAATTTATAGCCTATGCTACTTAAGCTCCTGACTTCACTCAGAATACTTGTCTAGATACACTTACAAAGCATCAGGATATAAGAAAAAATATATATGCAGATCTACAACAGATTATTTGATTCATACTTCATATCACGATAAGATACAAGATCAAGTTATTTCCTGAACCCCATTCTGAAATCACACTTGTTTTTTCACTACATGAGAAATCTGCCTTATAAATAAATCCCACAGAGAAGGATCTTGGCTGGTATGAGAATATTCTCAGCTAATCATACCACTTATGTAAGAAAACAAAGTCCTTCTCCATATCTGGTATTCAGTACAACATTCCATAGTTCTAAATGCTTAAAATGACATCTAGTAATGATAAAAATAGTTATGTTTGCCAAACAATTTTAACTTTCCCAATGTTAAGTGTCATATGTAACTCCAGAGTTTCAACTGTGACAAAAATACAGAGTTCATCTGCAGAGAGATATGGCTTATTGAAGTAAATGATGCCACATGAACCATGCTGAGTATCGTATCTAAGAGGAAGTTTCTATAGAAGGATTCTGAAATAAGTGTTACCTGTACACCAACTGAAATGTTTATTAATGATGAGAACCTCACTGTTTAACTGCTACCACAAAGCAAGAAAAATATTATTCTATGAAACAAAGCTGTTTGGAATACGAGGCAACACATTTCTATGCCTAAAACACATTCAGTCACTGTCTCCCTTGCTTCCACAGTCTACATAAAATAGGCCACAAAACTTTTACGTTTACTAGGCTAGATATTCCAGTCAGATGTTTCTTTCATTTATTCATCTTCTTACCAAATTTTAATTTACTCATTCCCTTATCTTCTACTAAACCTCATTTTCTCTTCTAATTTAAGAAATTTATTAAATGTCGGCTCTATGCCCAATGTGGGGCTTGAACTCACAACCTTAAGATCAAGAGTCACAGCCTCTACCACCTGAGCCAGCCAGGTGCCCCCTCCTCTTCTAATTCAATTTCCTATGGTCAAGGAGGCATTCTTTAAAAAAAAAAAAAAAAAAAAAAAAAAAAAAAAAAAATCTTTCAAATGAGCTATATAAAAAAAAATTAATCACTGAATAAATCACTTTAAACTTTAAAAATGTTCTTAATAGTAAGATAAATTACTTTTATAACCATATATAATCACACTTAAGAGACTTAGAGGCACCTGGGTGGCTCAGTCAGTTAAGCATCTGACTTTGGTTCAGGTCATGATCTCTCAGTTCATGAGTTCGAGCCCTTTGTCAGGCTCTGTGCTGACAGCTCAGAGCCTGAAGTCTGCTTCAGATCCTGTGTCTCCTTCTCTCTCTGCCCTACCCTTACTTGCACTCTCTCTCTCTCAAAAATGAATAAACATGAAAAAAAAATTTTATAAGATAAGAGACTTGGGTCTCTGTTTTGCCTAAAATTCCTAAATAAGTTACATTTTTTCCCTTCAAGAGATAAAACTAACAAAACTCTCAATATGAACAAAAATGCAAATATATATCTTCCCTACTATATATAGGTTTATAAATGTGTCTTTCTTTATACAGATGTTTACTTTACATTACTTATCACCTGAGAAGGAAATTTAATTTGTGTATTTAAAAAACACAGTAAGTTCTATCTTAAAAAAAAAAAAAGAAGGAAGAAAAAAAAACAACACAAAACATCTTCCAAGATCATAAATTCTACCACGATTTCTTCTCATTAAGCCATGACAGAGCTAGGGTTAAACTGGGCCCAGCCAGAGTAATGCCATTTCTCCTTTTAAGATTTCAAAACAAAGGCAATCCCCAGCTCCTTAAAGGATATGTACCTTCTCTGTTCTGTAGACCAACCCTAACCAACTCTAACTGCAAGTTAGGAGTGTGTTTCCAGAACTGTTAGTGCTTTTTAGACACTTTCTAATAAAACACTTCTAGGTACAAGCACTAATACAGTGACTAAGGAACACTCTTCCCTCCAACCCAATGATATCTTAAGACTCAAAATTTAACCACCAACAACAAAGATCTTACCTAAGATTTCAAGTAGATCATTAGTAAATGCCTGAAATGCTGGGAAAAATTCCTCATGTTCTTCCAATTTGTTGATAATGCTTTTAAAAAAAATGCACAGTTTACACTGAATTTCCAACTTAAGGTTTGCATTTGATTGAAAATAAAACATTTTCACAATGTTAGGAAATTTCCTGCTAATTTAAATATAAATGTAATAATAATTTACTGCAATCCTTGATTTTTGAGCTCTGTGTTGATCTTTTACTACTTTTGTAGAGAAGTATCTATTATCAGTGTAAACACGTGTTCCAAAGTTAAATTTTTTTTTTTTTTTTTTTTTATTAAAATTTTTTTTTTTCAACGTTTATTGATTCTTGGGACAGAGAGAGACAGAGCATGAACGGGGGAGGGACAGAGAGAGAGGGAGACACAGAATCGGAAACAGGCTCCAGGCTCTGAGCCATCAGCCCAGAGCCTGACGCGGGGCTCGAACTCACGGACCATGAGATCGTGACCTGGCTGAAGTCGGACGCTTAACCGACTGCGCCACCCAGGCGCCCCCAAAGTTAAATTTATGTAACACTCCTGATGTGGAAAACTTTCCATTTAGCTCAAGGATTTTTAAGAGACCTTGCTTTTTAACGTTTTCTAAAAATTGGTTTTTATATCCAGTATTCTATTAAATATTAAGAATAAGTATCAGTAGACAGTATAAATATGGGAAGGGAAAAAAGACCAATAATGAGAGCTATGCTCCTTTTAAAAGCAGCAAGTATCAGGGACACCTGAGTGGCTCAGTTGTTAAGCATCTGACTTCAGCTCAAGTCATGATTTCATGGTTCCTGAGTTTGAGTCCCATATCAGGTGAGCTGGAGCCCTGCTTCTCTCTCCACACCCCCTCACTCACTTGTGCCCTCTCTCTCAAAAAATAAAAACAAACAAAAAAAACCACTTGTTTTGAGGTACCTGGGTGGTTCAGTCGGTTGAGCAGCGGCCAACTCTTGATTTCAGCTCAGGTCTTGATCTCACATTCCTGAGTTTAATCCCAGCATTGGGCTTTGCGCTCACAGCATGGAACCTGCTTCTGATCCTCTGTCTCCCTCTTTCTGCCCCTACCCCACTCATGCTCTCCTCCCATCTCTCTCTCCCTCTCTCTCAAAAACATTTTTTTTACTGTTTATTTTTGAGAGAGAGAGAGAGAGAGAAAGACAGAGAGAGAGAGACAGAGTGAGAGCCAGGGAGGGGCAGAGAAAGAGACAGACAGAATGGGAAGCAGGCTCCAGGCTCTGAGCTGTCAGCACAGAGCCTGATGCAGTGCTCAAACCCACAAGTCTTAAGACCATGACCTGAGCCAAAGTCAGGTGCTTAACCGACTAAGCCACGCAGGTGCCCCTCTCTCGCTCTTAAAAATAAATAAAAGTTAAAAAAAAATTAAAAAAAAAAAGCATCAAGTATCAGAAAACTCAAGTGTCAGATTAGGTAAGGATTTTTCTTGGAAAACTTACATAATATATGGAATAGGTGGTTTATGTATGTGTTCCTCTTCCCATATGTTACAGTACCAAATTGGGGGGAGGGGGTGGGAAGAGTTGCTTGAAGTATAGCTAGAATGTTTCAATATTTAAAAAAAAAAATCAGATCTTATTTTAGAGATGACTAGCTTTAAAAAAAATCCTTAACATTTATCTTTTAATCAAATAATACACTGTTAGTGATTATTAAGTGGTCTATGGTGGTATATTAAAAATAGGACTGGTTTATATATTCTGAACACTTACATGATGTTGCTAATAAGGTCTGAATTTCTCCATATATAATTTCCCCTGGGAACAGGCTTAGAGCAGTAATGCTGGAGTCCTGACCCACCCTATATAAACTTAGAGGCCCTACAATCTATTTTTACCTTGAAAATGGTTGGCATTCTCTCCATCTATCTATAAGGTGTGAGATATTTTAGACTGTCAAATTATTTAAAAGATGCTATCCCAAACAGGAAAGGTAAATAACTTATAAAGTTTTAAAAGTCTTCAATTTCATCACTCCAAGCATTTTGGATAATATTTTGCAAACTTTTTAAAATAAATACCTTTGAAGATCTTCAGGTCCTAATACCTGTATAACCTGCTCATTCATATTCTCATTAATCAGCCTACACAATTTTCCAACTGTGCTCACCAACACACACAATGAAGTTGAACTATCTGTAAGAAAAAAATAAAAGGGTATTTTAAAACTGAATTTTCAAAATCATTAAATCAAATACTTTATGCTTCCATTACCCTCAATTTTTTACTTAAAAAATTTTAACCTACTTTTACTTGATTTATCAGGAATAATTCGTAAATGGGGGCCAGACAGGGCAAAGAGTCATCACCTAATTCTAAGAGTTCTTGGAGGTTTCTCACAGCATTGTTCATTTCTCCAAGCCTAGTATAAACTTCATTCATTCGAGGATAGACTCCATTTAAAGAAGGCACATCAAATAATTTTTGGAAGTGAGAAACAATAGCTTGCAAAGTTTTTAAGTTTGGTATATTGCTGTCCTGTCCAAAAGAGAAAGAGAAAGATGGTCCACGTCTTAAAATAATCCCAAGGCTTTAATAAAAACTTTAAAAAGAGACATAGAATTCTAGTAGAATATCAATATCTGTATCAGTATCCGTTTTTAAGATAAGATTACATTAAAATGTGAAAATTTACAGAAGTATTAAGCATTACCTTTTCCTTATTTTCAACTTCTTCTAACATGGTATCTACTATAAATAACAGATCTTCAACTCTGATACCTTCATTTTCATCCTGCTTTTTTAAATTATGCCAAGGCACCAGTTCTGCAGACAGTATTTTCAAGGACTTATACAAATCCTTTATAACAAAAGAAACAACATGGTATTATCGATTTTTTAAAAAGTTTCCATGATGATAATAAAATACAGTAAAAACTTGGATTCCAAGTAACTTGTTCTGCAAGTGTCCTGCAAGACGAGCAAACATTTCTAATAAATTTTAAGTTGATAAGCTAGTGATGTCTTGCAGTACAAGTAGTACGTGACGCCAAACGTCACATCATCACAACTGAACCAATGGTCTCTCTCTCTCTCTCTCCCTCTCACTGAGGGATTGTGGGTGATCAGTCTCCCATGCTCGGATGCTTGGTCTCAGGCCATGGTGTTTGGCAAAAATCAGTGATTTTTCAGAACTTTGGAAGGTGCCCTCAACCAGCACTAGTGTATGTTTCGTCACTTCAAAGCACCTATGGACAGTCCTTTGCTTTTCCATACAAGAGTAAGCTTAGGAATGCATTGCTTCAATGCTAGGTCACTGAATAGGTTCCTTGTTAAAGTTGACCAAAACGAGAAAGATTCCATTTGAGCCAACAGACAGCAGTGATTCCGTTAGTGATAGTGGTATAACCCTCCTCTCTTTTGTCTCTCTCACACCAGCCACAAAGGTTTTCAAAGGTAAGTGCAGGTTAATTTATTTTTCTTTATTACTTTGTATTAGATTACAGTATTGTAATCATTTTTACATGAATATTTCTGGATTGTGGAATGAATGTTCTGAGTTTCCATGATTCCTTATGGGGAAATTTGCTTTGATATACAAGTACTTTGGATTACAAGCATGTTTCTGGGATGAATTATGCTCACAAACCAAAGTTTTACTGTAAAATTATCCAGGCAGGTATATGTGTGTGTATGTGTGTGTGTGTATATATACATATATACATATATATATATATATATATATATATGTATATGTATATATGTATATATATGTGTGTATACGTATATATATATGTATATATATACATATATGTATATATATGTATACATATATATGTATATATATATGTATACATATATATATTTCAAGGTTTT
>NC_064810.1:121995927-122011112 GCF_023721935.1 Panthera uncia | reverse complement strand
TAGGGGCGCCTGGGTGGCTCAGTCGGTTAAGCGTCCGACTTCGGCTCAGGTCACGATCTTGCGGTCCGCAAGTTCGAGCCCCGCGTCGGGCTCTGGGCTGATGGCTCGGAGCCTGGAGCCTGCTTCCGATTCTGTGTTTCCCTCTCTCTCTGCCCCTCCCCCGTTCATGCTGTGTCTCTCTCTGTCTCAAAAATAAATAAATGTTAAAAAAAAAAAAAAAACTTTTATATATATATATATATATATATATATACACACACACACATATATATATAACCAAGAATTGTGTGTATTTATATTTTATATATATATACATACATATATACATATATATACATACATATACATATATATATACATATATATATATAAAATCAAACCATCATCAGTACCTTTTTTATTTTTAATGTTTATTTTTGAGAGAGAAAGAAAAACAGCACAAGTGGGGGAGGTATAGAGAGAGAGGGAGACAGAGACTCGAAAGCAGGCTCCAGGCTCTCAGCTGTCAGCACAGAGCCTGATGCCAGGCTCAAACTCACGGACCATGAGATCATGACCTGAGCCGAAGTCAGATGCTTAACTGACTGAGCCACCCAGGCGCCCCAATCAGTATCTTTTTAAAATATCATTACCATTTTAGAAAAAGTCTGTTATATTGCTTTCTCCAGGTAAATATAGGGCTTACACAAAACATGATATATTGATGATCTCCAATCTATTGTTTTTAATTTATTTATTTTGTGAAACAGGGAGAGCACACGCAGGTAGGGGAGGGGCAGAGAGAGAGTGAGGAAGAATCCCAAGCAGGCTCTGCAAACATTTCTAATAAAATTTAAGTTGATAAGCTAGTGATGTCTTGCAGTACAAGTAGTACTGTTAGGGCAGAGTCCAATGTGGGGCTCGAAGATCATGACCCCAGCCAAAATCAAGAGTCGGCACTTAACCAACTGAGCCACCAAGATACCCCTTGATTATGTCAACTCTAGATGTTTAAAGTAATTATGTTATTTATTAGTACTATATGTTATTTAAGTACTTATTTTTTTAACTATTGATGGATAAAAAATAAACCTGAATATTTTATAACAGATTTATTGAAATGTAATTCACCTAACATAAAATTCACCTTCTGTTAAGTGTACAATTCAGTAATCCTAATCAATTTACAGAGATGTGCAACTATCACCATTATCTAATTTCAGAACATTTTCATCACCCCCAAAAGCAATGTCATTCCCATTCACAGCCACTCCCCATTCTTCCCTGTCCCCAATCCCTGGGTCACTACTAATCTACCTTCTGTTTCTATGGATTTGCCTATTCTGGGCATTTCACATAAAGTGGAATTATACAGTAAGTGTCCTTTTGTGACAAGCTTTCCTTCACTTAGGATAATGTGTTCAGGATTCATCTATTATAGCATTTATCTCCAGGCAGGTTTTTATCTTGAAAAAAATTAACTTAAAAGATTCTAAATTAAATTAATTCTAGTCTTCATGACAGCCTACTTAATCTTCTTGGCCTAGACAAATTGTCCCACTCTATTTTATTTTTAATTTTTTTAATGTTTATTTATTTTTGATAGAGAGCACACGCGAGTGGGGGAGGGACGGAGAGAGAGAGAGAAACAGAATCCGAGACAGACTCCAGGCTCTGAGCTGTCAGCACAGTGCCCGATGAGCGTCTCGAACTAATGAACCACGAGATCATGACCTGACCTGAAGTCAGATGCTTAACTGACTGAGCCACCCAGGCGCTCCTGTCCTAATCTATTTTAAACTGTGCACAAAGGACAAAGCTACTGTAAGTTTAAAACTCTAAGACTGGTCAATTGGTAAGTAAGACTGGTAAATAAACATTTACTGAGCATCTACTATGTGCATGGCACAGTGCTTGGCCCTTTAGAGCACTGCTGTCCTCTCTCCCCTCTTTGTATTCTCTCTCTCTCTCTAAAATAAACAAACAAAAAAAGGGGGGGGTGCCTGGATGGCTTGGTCAGTTAAGCATCAGCCTTCAGCTCAGGTCATGATCTCACAGTCCATGAGTTTGAGCCCCACGTCGGGCTCTGTGCTGACAGCTCAGAGCCTAGAGCCTGCTTCGGATTCTGTGTCTCCCTCTCTCTCTGTCTGCGCCTCCCCTGCTTGCACTCTGCCTCTATCTCTCTCTCAAAAATAAATAATAAAACATTAAAATAAAAATACATTAATTAAATAAATTAAAAAAAAAAAAAGAAAGTGAAGAAATTTTTATCTTCCATGGATAGATAGAATAAGTAAAAGTAGTATTGGCTGCTTCTGGACTATTAACTGCTCTACAGAATAAACAAATGTGGACAGTTTTGAAAGAAGGAAAATTATTTCAAATATGAAGAAGGAAAAAATCCCCAATTAAAATGAATGAAGAACAAAATATTACATCTGAGGAGAAATAAGGGCCAGGAAAAGCTGCAGCATGGAGACACCAAAAAGAGGAAGATGAAAGTACAGTAGGGTCTATATAATAAAGAATATTCAACCCTTTACCTTTAGGGAAGTCAGCTGATCTGCCCACATTTCTATTGTAGGAATAAGATGCTCAAATCCACAGTCTTGAACAAAATCTTTATGAAAATGTTGGGCTCCTCCTTTGCTCCGTTTATGAATTATTACTGGAGCTCTTGGATTGTGAACAACTGAATTGATGCTACTCAGCACCTTTAAAAAAAGATAATGTTTTAGTTGAAAGGTCTATCATAGTCCTATCCAAGTGGTCTAGGTTACAGGAGTGCTTTCTATGTTAATGTATCATCATTTTCAGAATTAATTTTGGACATTAAGAAGCTCTTTAACTGACACCTGTAATGTTTTGGAAGTACAGTAGTTGCATCAACAGAATTAAACATGTAATTCTAATGAGAACTACAGATTTCATAGAAAAGCGAAATGCATTTCAAATGATTTAGACTTGAAAGTAGTTATGAATGACCTCTTACAATGCACACAGGGAAAAATAATCATCAATATATCCTTAGCTAGAGTCTCACATTTCTCTAATTCTATCTCTTCATATTTAAGCTAAATCAGATGTTAAAAGGGTCATTTCCTGTTGTTTGTTTCATAGCTTCAATTAAAGGCCAAAGTGTAAGGACAGTGAATAATAAAGTCCCACACATTCTATACAAAAATCCTGGAAACATCATGCCAATTCTGGAAACCCCAGACCCAATTCAGAGAACTCATCCGTAATATGTTGTTCCTCTACAACCACTCTCAGTACCAAAATCTGTATTAATGAAGGCTCTAAAGAGAAAGAGAAACAATGTATATGTATATAAATACATCTAAAGAGATTAATTTTAAGGAATTGGCTCACAAAATTATGGAAACTTCTCGAGAAGTCCCAATTTCTGCAGTAGGCAAGCTGGAGACCCAGGAGAGTCAAGGAAATACTTCTACTTTGAATGCCCACAGGATTAAGACACAGGAAGAGACAATGCTTTAATTCAAGTTTGAAGGTAGGAAAAAACTCATGTCCCAGCTCAAAGGCTCCCTCTTATTAACCCTTTTTGTTTTAGTCATGTCTTCAAATGACTGGATGAGACCCATTCACATTAGGGAAGGCAATCTGTTTTATCCAGTCTACCAAATCAAATGTTAACCTTATCCATAAACACCCTCACATATTCATATGTGACATATTCAGAATAATCTTTAACCAAATATCTGGGCACCCCATGGCCCAGTCAAGTTGATACATAAAATGAACTATCATAAATACCCACATAATCATTACCTGGATTCAACAACTGTTAACATTTTCCCATATTTGCTCACTCTATTTTTAGCTGAATCATCTGAAGAAAATATAGACATGATAAAATTTTATCCTCAAATACTTAAGTATGCATCTCTTAAAATAGGCATATTCTCCTACAAAATCATAACACCATTATTATATATAAGAAATTTAACAGTAATTCCCTAATATTATCAATGCCTGGAGTGAATTTTAAATATCTTAACATGTATAATATGTGACTATACGCCCCCTGTTGAAAGTTATGAGTTCTACCTTATATATCATCCAAGGAAAGGAGGAGACCCAAAATGGCAAGTTTAAAGGGAAAAGAGTAGGTGTGCCTGGGTGGCTCAGTCGATTAAGCATCTGACTCTTGGTTTTGGCTCAGGTCATGATCTCACAGTTCATGAGTTCAAGCCCCACATTGGACTCTGTGCTGACAGTGCGGAGCCTGCTTGGGATTCTCTCTCTCCCATCTCTCCCTACCTGGTTTGCTCACTCTCTCTCTCTTTCTCTCAAATACATTTTTTAAAAAAGGGGGAGGAAAGTAATTTCCATATTTACCTCCATCAAGCCCATATCATTTAATAAATAATTACATAAGCATAAAGACAAGATACTATTTTGATCTCGGATCTTTGTCCCTACTCATACTTCAAGCTATATTCATAGGTCTCCTGGTAATAAAACTTCAGATGTTTGGGGCGCCTGGATGGCTCCATCGGCTAAGCGTCCAACTTCGGCTCAGGTCATGATCTCGCGGTTTGTGAGTTTGAGCCCTGCGTCGAACTCTGTGCTGAGCCTGCTTCGGATTCTGTGTCTCCCCATCTCTTGACCCCTACCCTGCTCATGCTCTGTCTCTCTCTGTCTCTCAATAATAAATAAAGGTTAAAAAAAAATTAAAAAAAAAAAAACTTCAGATGTTTACTTACGAGTTTTCTTTTTTAGTTTAAGAGAGAATATTTCAACATTTTTTTTCTCTTGTATGTATGTATGTATTTATTCACATAGCTTATTTATTTATTTTGAGAGAGACAGAGAGAGAGCAGGAGGGGCAGAGAGGTGGGGGAGAATCCTGAGCAGACTCCACACCATCAAGTGCAGAGACTGAAATGGGGCTCAAAATCACAAACTGTGAGATCATGACCTGAGCTGAAACCAAAAGTCGGACACTAGCCAAGTGAGCCACCCAGGCACCCTCTCTTGTATTTACACATATTTTAATGGAGAAACTAAATCTCCTTCACAGATTTATTACTGACAGCAGAGCATTTCTTATGACTTGACCACAGTCAGATGACTGGCAGAAAAATGTGTATTAACAATGAGAAAATAGTAAAATGACTTAAACAATTACCAGAGAGATGAGAATTAAAACAAAAACAACCTAACTCACAAATAGGTCTTATCTTATTCAGAAACAGTTTGCAGATACTGATAAACTCTTGATATGGATAAAAACTGTATCTTGAAAGTAAACATTAGACAAGTAGAAAAGAATTAAGATAACAGATGTCGTAAGTACTAGAAAAGAAAAAGAAGACAAATCTCAACCTAGCAAATTTCAGGAAAAAAAAAAAAAGAATGGAACTAGAAAACATATAAATAGAAAACAAAGATGTCAGGAATAAAAGCAGATATAGGAGTAAGGTCTCAATATCTATGATGGTTTAATTGCCTATTAAAGGACAAAGCCTCTCAAATTGAATCTAAGAAACAAAATGAAATAAAAGAAACTCAGTTACATGCTGGGTACAAGAGAGTTATCAAAAAAAAAATGTTTTCAGAAAATTGCCTGGAAATGAAAATCAACACATATATATGAAGAACCAGCAACAACCAATTAAAAAATGTAATAGAGGAAAGGATGCCATTCTTGATAGCAATACAAGTTATAAAATACCTAGGAAATAAACCTAACAAGAAACGTCCAAGAGCTAAATTTAAAAATATATAGGGGTACCTGGGTGGCTCAGTCGGTTAAGCGTCCAATTTCAGCTCAGATCATGACCTACCAGTCCATGAGTTTGAGCCCTGAGTTGGGCTCTGTGCTGACAGCTCAGAGCATGGAGCCTGCTTCAGATTGTCTCCTTGTCTCTACACTCATGTGTATTCTCACTCTCTCTCTCTCAAAAGTCAATAAACATAAAAAAAAAAAAAAATAGCTCTTTAAAAAAATTGAAAAAATATATACATAAAGCTTTATTCAAGGCTATAAAGGAAGGCCTAAAGAAAATTAGAGACATATTTCTGAGACGATTAAAAAATGTAAATGTGTCATCTTTCCAAATATTAATCTAAAAAGTTAATTCAATTTCAGTTGCTCTCAATAGGATCTATTTTTGAATCTGACAAACTGTTCATCCAGGAGAGTAAATGTGCTAAAAATATAATAAAGGAAAAATTTTAAAAGAACGATGCCTAAGATTCTTTTCCTAAAAGGTATCAAAACCTACTATAAAATTACAGAAAGTAAAAGAATATGGGAAATAGTATAAAAATGGAATAGACTAAGGAGTCTAGAAATAAATAAACCTATGCATATGAGTGGATATGACAGAGGTTTCATTTCAGTGAAGTAGAGAAAGAATGTCTATGAGAAACTGCAAACTCAAATGCATCTAGAAGCAAGTAAGACCATGAGTGAGTGAAGCAAGCATGGCCAGGGGCTATGGCTAACTAAAGAGCACATGCCCATATGTGACAAGAGAAAGGCATAATTCTGCTCTGATAAGGACTATGCAGGAATTTGTTGCCAGATTCTGTAGCTTTTTAAGAGAAGGTAGAAAAAAGAACAAATAAAATATCTTAATTTTTAAAATATTAGTAATTAATTCAAAGTTTAAAAAACCCTGTTTGAGTCCAATAAAATAAGAGCACAGGCCCAGTTCAGTCAGTAAACAGGCTGGCTTGATCACTATCTATTCAATAAATGGTCTATAAAAATCACTAAGGTTAGGGGTGCCTGGGTGGCTCAGTCAGTCGAGTGTCCGACTTTGGCTCAGATCATGATCTCACGGTTTGTGAACTCGAGCCCCGCATCAGGCTCTGTACTGACAGCTCAGAACCTGGAGCCTACTTCAGATTCTGTGTCTCCCTCTCTCTGCCCCTCCCCCACTCATACTATGTCTCTCTCAAAAACAAATAAACATTAAAAAAAAAATCACTAAGGTAAGATCTCTACATCACACCACATAGAAAATTACAATTTAGAGGGACTAAATGTCTAAATAAAAACAGAACCATGTAAGGACCTTAAGAAAATAAATTTATATATAATAACAGTCATAATAATAATACCAACAAAAGCAACAACACAAACAATAAAAAGGGAAATGGCTTAAGAGAGGAGAATAGGACAGACCAACAACCAGCAAATGAAATGGGTTAGTAAACAAAAATCTCCCCCTCTCTCTAAGTAAATAAATAAACAAACTTTAAAAAAGAGAGAGAGTGAGAACTACAGGCCAATCTTAAAAATCTTATTAGCTTTTTACTACCCTACTTTTAATTAGGCCAAAGTCTTTCAAGGAGTAAGACAAACTCTAAATCTAGCTACCTACAGTGTTTTCAGCCAAGAAGACATGCCATGATAAAACAGGATAAGCACACACAAATACAAATATTCTTTACCACCTGATAACTTATTAAACTGAGATGAAAATTAAAGTTCAAATACAGTAAGAATGGGGAACTTTAACACCCCACTTACATCAATGGACAAATCATGTGAACAGAAAATAAACAAGAAAACAAAAGCTTTGAATGACACACTGGACCAGATAGACTTAACAGACATATTCAGAATATGCCATCCTTAAACAGGAGAATATACGCTCTTTTCAAGTGTACATGAATATTCCCCAGAAGAGATCACATATTAGGTCACAAAACAGGCCTCAACAAATACAAAAAGACTCAAATAATACCATGTACCTTTTCTGACCACAACAGTATAAAACTAGAAATTAACCACAAGAGAAAATCTGGAAAGACCACAAATACATGGAGATTAAACAACATGCACTAAACAATGAATGGGTCGACCAAAAAATCAAAGAAGAAATTTTTAAAAATACATGGAAACAAATGAAAATGAAACACAATGGTCCAAAACCTTTGGGATGCAGCAAAAGCAATCCTAAGAGGGAATCCCTAAGAGGGAGTTAAATGGCAAAACAGGCCTACCTTAAGAAGAAAAATCTCAAACAACCTAACCTTATACCTAGAGGCGCTAGAAAAAGAACAAATGAAGCCTAAAGCCAGCAGAAGGAAGGAAATAGTAAATATTAGAGCAGAAATAAATGATATAGAAACTAAAAAACAATAGCACAGATCAATGAAACCAGGAGCTGGTTCTTTGAAAAGATCAAGAAAATTGATAAGCTTCTAGACACACTTATCAAAAAGAAAAGAGAAAGAACCCAAATAAAGTCACAAATCAGAGAGAAGTAACAACCAACACCACAGAAACACAAACAATTGTAAGAGAATATTATGAACAACCTAGAAGAAATGAATAAATTCTTAGAAACATATAAATTACCAAAACTGAAACAGCAAGAAATAGAAAACTTGAACAGACCAATAACCAGCAAATGAAATGAGTTGGTAATAAAAAAAACCTCTCTTTCTAAATAAACAAACTTCAAAAAAGAGAGAAAGAGAGAACTACAGGCCAATATTGCTGATGAACAGATGCAAAAATTCTCCATAAAATATTAGCATCCTAATCCAACAATACATTTAAAAAAAAAGCACTCACCACAATTCAGTGGGATTTATTCCTGGGTTGCAAGCGTTGTTCAATATTTGCAAATCAACCAACATGATACATCACATTAATTGAAAGAAAGGATAAGAACCATATGATCATTTCAATAGATGCAGAAAAAGCGTATGACAGAGTACAATGTTCATTCATGATAAAAACCCTCAGCAAAATAGGTTTAGAGGGAACATAACTCAACATGTAAAAGCCATATGTGAACAAAAACACAGCTAACATCATCCTAAATGGGGAAAAACTGAGAGCTTTTCCCCTATGAACAGGAATAAGACAAGAATATCCACTCTTACCACTTTTATTCAACATGGTACTGGAAGTCCTAGCCACAGCAATCAGATAACAAAAAGAAATAAAAAGCATCCAAACAACACAAGAAACAGGTGTAGGCAAGGATGTGGAGAAGAAGGAACCCTCTTGCACTGTTGGGGGGGTCAAACTGTGCAGCCACTCTGGAAAACAGTATGTATGGAGTTTCCTCAAAAAGTTAAAAACAGAACTACCCTATGGTCCAGTGATTGTACTACTAGGTATTTACCCAAAGAATACAAAAATACTAACAGAAAGAGATAAATGCATCTTGATGTTTATAGCATTGTCTATAATAGCCAAATTATAGAAACAGGCCAAGTGTCCATTGATCAATGGATAAAGAAGATGTGTATATGCACAATGGAATATTGAACAGCCATAAAAAAATGATGAAATCTTACCATTTGCAACGACATAGATGGAGCTAGAAAGTATTATGCTAATATTTTGTCTCTGAGAGAGAGACAAATACCATATGGTTCCAGTCATATGTCGAACTTAAGAAACAAAATAAGGGCGCCTGGCTGGCTCAGGTGGTGGATGGAGCATGTGACTTTTGATCTTGGGCTTGAAAGTTCAAACCCCATGTTGGGTAAAGAGATTACTTAAAAATTAAAAAAAAAATTTTTTTTTTTGATTAAAGAAAAAGAAAACAAATGAGCTAAGGAAAAAAACTATAGAGAACAAACTGATGGATAACAGAAGGAAGGTGTGTGGGAGGATGGGTGAAATTAGTGATGGGGATTAAGGAGTGCCCTTGTGATGAGCACTGAGTGTTGTATGGACGTGTTGAATCACTCTATTACATAATTGAAACTAATATTATACTGTATGTTAACTAACTGGAATGTAAATAAAAACTAAAAAAAAATTAAAGAATAAAAGAAAAAAGAAACCAAGGTTCTCTACCAACACCAGTCTCTTTGCCAGCTGTTCAGTACCTGAAAGTATCTCTGGTCAATTAGGGCCTGCTGCTGGTTGTCTTTGCTGGGTTCATCTTGTTTCTCTGGGTCCTCCACCTTTTTTTGACTGAGGAGATCCTTTAATCTAAAGGGGAGAAAATAAATCAAGATAACACAAAATGCTTTCCTAGACACCGGATTAAGAAAACAAACTGAGCCAATGATTCAGCTCCCCTCCAACAGCTTTACATCATTTTACATACACATGTGTGTGTGAATGCGTGTATATGCATGTATAAATTTTTTAAATTTAATTTTATGAGCCTAGACTACGAAGATGGAAATGGAGACCAGGCCGAAGAAGTGGAGGTTAAAACAGACAAGGAGGGCAAGGGGGAAACTGCAACTTGCCTCCATCCTAGAGTCTGTCTGATGCTGGGGGTCAAGGAGGGAGCCCTGGGTGCAGTCTCTCATTTTAAATTTTCTTAAGGGGCGCCTGGGTGGCTCAGTCGGTTGAGCATCCGACTTCGGCTCAGGTCACGATCTTGCGGTGAGTTCGAGCCGTGTGATGGGCTCTGTGCTGACAGCTCAGAGCCTAGAGCCTGCTTGCGATTCGTGTCTCCCTCTCTCTCTGCTCCTTCCCCACTCACACACTGTCTCTCCCTTCTTCAAAAATAAACATTAAGGGGCGCCTGGGTGGCTTGGTCAGTTAAGCGTCTGACTTCGGCTCATGTCATGATCTCATGGTCTGTGCATTCAAGCCCCACATCATGCTCTGTGCTGAAAGCTCAGAGTCTGGAGCCTGCTTTGGAATCTGTGACTTCCTGTTTCTCTGCCCCTCTCCAGCTCATGCTATGTCTCTGTCTCTCAAAAAATAAATAAAGTTAAAAAAAATTAAAAAAAAACAAATTTTCTTAAAACAGGGCTGACAGGGCAGTTGCCTATGTACTAGCAACGCTTTCCCCTTCCTGAAAGCTATAATACTACAGCTATTCTAGCTCCTTGTAACTAAGAAAACTCACGTAAATAATGTGATGCCCATGTTACACTACTAATCATTCTCTTATTTCCCAACTGCATATGAGTTCATTGATGTTTTAGAAACCTATGCTGTAGGAGAGTAGGCTGTACTCAGAAATATGCTAGGATTGTTTTATTGTCTCCAAAGCACTGAGCAGGGCCTAAGGGCCACAAAACCCCTAAGAGCAGCTAAAAGATTCTTTACATACTTAGTGGACACTCATTCCATGTTGCTAGAAGCAAGAGCTGTGTTTCTTTGTGGAGTTTGGGAAACCCAGAAAACTGCCCCTCCAGCTTAAAATATGCTGTGCTGTCTCCTGCTTTCTAGAGCCATCTCCGTACAATAGGCTTCTATGTACAGATACTTTATAGCTTTTAACCATATCTGAAGCCTTTCTATGATCTCATGATGGCTCCCATTCTGGAGATGAGGGACCAGTTGAAAAGTGGAATGCCAATTTTGTTTTTATAACTCCTGCTTACTTAGTCACAAAGATAGAAAATCCATGTAGAGACCAATACAAACCTCTCAGAGCTGTATGTTCCCTAAGTCCTTTTCTCTACATTCCTAGGATTTTTTTATATGATTAAGATGAAAAGAGGGTAGGTTTCCTTCAATCTATCAACTCCAACGCTACAACTCTGAAGGTAGCTGTTTGTCTAGGGGAGAAGTCTAGCTCCAGGCCAAAATCCCATGAATTACCTTTCAGGTCCAAACCACTGACAATTACAAAGGCTTTGCCTGGAAAGCTCTGTGAGAGGAAGTTGCCCTCCCACATCAGACTTGGTGCACAGCCTGGGCACTGCAATCTCTGGAGGGAGTTGCTGTCAAGAACTCAGACCCCGGGACTCCACCCTTCCCTTGTGACCCCTTGGCCAGCCGTGCTCACCAGCATTTCTGCATTAGTGCCTCCATCCAGAAGCTCTTTAGTGGGGTGGCCCTGACTGAGGTACTTTTCACTTCTCCTTGTGGGGAGGAGTCCTGACTAATATACTTTTCTCCACTCTGACTCAGGATTTTCCACTCCAAGGCCTTCCCCAGGCCCATGAAACAGCAGGAGTCTTTTGTGCAGGGCTCCTAGGCAGTGATATGTTTCCTTCCATCTGCACAGCATGTCATTCACTGACCCTTGCCTGGTACCTTTCCAATGAGAAGAACGGAACACTAAAAATAGAACATTTTTTGGCTGCTTATACTATTGCAGTAAGTGAATAAAGACTTGGTTGTGCATTTCAGTTTGGTTCACTGTCCTCTGATGACCTTGACATCCATCAGCTCAATACCAGGGTGACAGGATTCTGATTTTGTTTTCTCCTAGCAAAATATAAATACCACTGAAATTAAATGGAATTAGTGTAATACCTTTACTTATCTTGTACTGGCAGACCTATTTGATCACTTCCTAACAACCGAATTTTATAATCAACCTCTTTGTAATATTAACTCAAATAAGAAAAGTCCATGTGTTCCCATGTTAAATAGATTCATTTGCTATTAAAGATTGATTAGCTGAAAGGCAACTACAAATCTAAAGAAAAAAAAATTGAATTCTCTCAGGTTCTAAAAGGGGAGAGAGACTTTCCCCTTCTTTTCTTTTAGCATTTTCTTTGGAAAACTTGTAGTTGTAAATCCCTTCTCTCTTTAAGAAGTACGTAAATCTTCTTAACATTTAAATAAGCCTCTTGCCAAGTTTACATCCTAGGAATGTCTTTCATTCTTGGGAGCCTTAGAACCAAATCTTAGACATCAGGGAGGAAGGTGCCTTGTCTCCCTGTGTCTGCCTAGGCTCCTGGCTCTAGGTTGTTAACTTTCTGCTTATTAAAAACATGGAAAGCTTTATTTTTCCTTAGGATAAAGACAATTCACATGTATGTAATGGACTGTATATGCATGGCTATATAATAGAGTGAGATTTCTGTCTTTGTAATTTTTTTGGCAGACTGCCTATAATGTACATCACAGTCTAGTTAGATGTTTATTCAGTAATAAAATTGTTCCTTTTTCTACATATGTGGAGAGAATTCACCAGGCTGACAGGATATTTTATTTTTAATTATTTGCCCAACATTTGTAGTTCTTTGAAAAAATATTCTACCTCTGCCACTGCAGAAAATGAAAATTGGAAAAGCTTTACCTTAAAAAAACGTTTTCATCAGGTGTTTTGTTGGTTCCAATTAGGATGATGGCTAAGAGTCAGAATGACTGGGTACAAATCTAATTTCTTTTCAAGTTCTTCCATATACCACCCATGTGATAGGCAAGTTATCTAACATTCCTAATTCCCTGTTTTCACATCTAGATTCTACAGAAGTTCCAAATTAAAAAATATATATTAACTTTTAAATTACAAATTTAAATTTCTAAAGCATAAATAATTTCTACAAAATCCAACAGAATATAGCAGGGATTGGTTCTAAATCATAATTTTAAAGGCTAATAGTGAAAAGTCAGAGACTCCTGGGTGGTTCAGTCAAGCGTCTGACTCTTGATTTTGGCTCAGGTCATGATCTCACAGTTCATGAGACTGAGCCCCATGTTGGGCTCTGACAGCATGGAGTCTGCTTGAGATTCTCTCTCTCTGCCCCACTTGCATGCTCATGCTCTCTCTCTCAAAATAAATAAACATTAAAAAAAATTTTTTTAAATAGCAAAAGGTGAGTTTAAAGACGAGAGCTCAAATGAACAACAAAAATATATACACTCAATTCTCATTATTCATGATAGTTATATTCTATAATGTCACCACAAACACCACAAAGATTGAACTATTGCTCCTAGGGTTAATACAGAGTCAGATTCCTGCATGCATCTGGAAACATTTTCCTCAACGATTAATATATAAGCTTATTTTATGTGTGTTAATGTTTAAAGATACCTTATTTACTATTGTTGATTCATTAACACTGAACTCATGGCTAACAGTGGTATAACTCACACCTAAGTGAAATTTACTTGGCATGTTTATTTTCTCTGTAAGCCACATTACAGCCTTCTTCCCACTCAGAAGGGACACTAGACAGCACTTCAACACTATGCTTGGTGGCCCATCTTGGGGAAATCACCAACAAAAAGCACAAAAATCCAAAAAAAAAAAAAAAAGTGGCACTAGAACAACACAAAGAATGCTTCTGTACAGCTATGAGAGCTGAAACAAGAGGAAAAACCATCACCTGTTCAACAGCTGCAAATGTGTGTTGGGCATGTCCATACATGATCATGAAAGTGCCACAACTATTCATGTGGGGATTAAAGATAAATTTTAGCAGGTTAGGCAAATTCACAAATATGGAATCTGAATAGTGAGAACTGACTACCTATCTCTATGTATACGTAAGTACATGACAGTGTGTTTATATCTTCACTAATATACTTGCCTTTAAGTGAGTAAAATTCCTTCGAAGGGGATCAGGATATGCCACTCCAAAATATGCCACTTTGACAGAGGACATGTTTTAAGCCAAAAGAATTTGAGACACGGCAGGTGCCGGAAGGACTCTCTGACCTCCTACTTCTCTCCTGAAGCAGATCATAAGAGCCTTATGTACTAGGTGCCCTCCCTATACCTAGAGGAAAGGACCATCTTCATCTCTGAAGACAGAGGGATTCCAAGAAAGAATCCAAGTTTTCCCCAGTGTACTTGGTTCACGCTCTTTTGTCCTATTATGTTTTCCACAATTTTCCACTTTATCAAACATTAGTTTAAAAAAAAAATGCTCAGCTTAAACTGTTTCTTCAGGCCTTCATTTCCTTATGAAGACTTTGATATATTCACTATAACATCTATTGACACCTTCTCCTCTTTTTACCTCCCTACATCCTCCTTTTCCAAGTTGCTTCTCAACCAGTTTCCCTATCTCACTGAGACACTAACAACTAGTTGTTGGCCCAAAACTATTCAAGCCTGTAACTGAGGAGTCTTGATTTTTTTCCCCCCTCAGCTGTCTATATCCAATCCATCACCAAGTCTTGTTCTACCTCCAATATTCCAAACACTTCTCATTTCCGCCACTACTGCTCCCTGTGACCTTGTCACTACCACCTCTTGTCCAAACACACACAACAGCAACTCATACTATTTCACATTCAGTACTTACACTGTATCAAATTGGTTTTATTTTTTTTCATCATCCTTCTCCTTCCAGGTAATCTCCATGAGGGCAAAGACCCTTTCTATTTGACTTACCACTGCAATTCCAGTAACCAGAATACCAAGTACATAGTAGGAAGTACTAAAGGTACCCAAAATATTAAGCAATAGTAGGAAGGGAAAAACATTAATTGAACTATTGGCTGAAGCCTTTCCAAACCTTCCACTTCGCTTTTCTTTTTTTGTTTTCCTTCTGTACTATCTTTTTTTTTTTTTTTTTAGTTTTTTTTTTTTTTTTTT